>NC_092064.1:27778945-27956445 GCF_039877785.1 Chaetodon trifascialis | reverse complement strand
AAAAGTCTGCAAACCTTTATGTTTCAGACGCTGCAACCATCAAACACAACCTGACAGAAACAGCACAGCACCCAACAGATCGACAAATCAACACAACACAAACAGTCTGTGTTTGTGTACTGTGTGCACAGACAAACACACACACAGGCAGGCACGTACGCACACACTATATACAGTGCAGTGTTTATGACTCGGTGCGCAGTGTGTGTCTTGTAATTCTAGATATCATAGAAGGTCTCTGACACTATGATATTTTCCCATCAGTCACACACGCACGCACACACACACACACACACACACACACACACACACACACACACACACACACACACACACACACACACACACACACACACACACACACACACACACACACAAACGATGATTACAGTGCATCTCAGAGCTGTCATGTCTGACCCATCCATTTCTCAGCTGACAACTTTCCCACTTTTCATTTCCTCCTCCACTTCTCCTCCCATTGCTTCTTTCCCTCTTTTCTTTTCTTTTTTCTCATTAATGCTTCCACCTATTACAATTTTATTTTTTTGCTTCATCCATCTCTCCCTTTCCATCTTTCCAGACTCAGTCTCTACCAGTTCAGTCTCTTTTTCTCTCCGTCTACTCTATTTCACCCTTCCTGTCCCTCAGTCCTCATTTCCTCTCCTCCCCATCACAGTGAATCCTGTCTGGTCAGTTTCTCTGACCCACATCACCCTGAATGTCGAGCCAGTGAAGCCTCTGCAGAGGTCTCACTCTGTTGGAGTTGCTGAAACTCCAGACACGCTGATTGTACAGTGGTACTACAGATGCTGGTGGTGCTTCTTCCCTCACAAATGATCTTCGGTCAAGTACAGACACACAAACCAACAACAGCCAGGTGTAGTTTTGGCCCATCATCAAGTGACTCACAGATTAAGGTTAATTAATGACAGCTGATATGTTGTTGCTGTACTGTAGGTTGTGGTAAAGGAGAACAGTGCTGCACCACTAGCAGGCGGAGGTGGAAAAGACACAGCAGAGGGATCAATATTTGATCAGGTCTATTTTAGCAGCCACTGATTCATCTGCCCAGAGGAATCTCAACTGAAAGCAGCTGCCTGCTGTGGCTGCAAACCTGGCTGATGAGTGGAGGTATGGAGCGAAAACACAGCAAAGCTGATAAAAGGTGATAAAACAGTGTAGAGCTGAAGAAACTGCAGTCAGGTGATAATTCTCTGTGTTTTCAATTTGAACACCCCCTTAAACATTACAGAGGCATTTGAGTCATAAAAACATTGATTATTGCAGCTCTCATCATTACAATAGCTCAACAGCAGCCTTCAAAAGCTGATATTTAGTCTGTGGAAAGACACATTACTGCTTGCAGGGGTCACATCTCTGTGAAATGTCCTGTAGCTTCAGTCTCAGTACTCATATAAGAATGTGTCCATGAATGTGTGTGTTTGCTCTCCTAATGTGTCCATCTGTCACACAGTCATTTCAAGAGGCACAAGAGGCCGCCAGATAATCAATAGTCACTACAACTTTAATGACTGATAACTGATCTGACAAAACTGATGCTCCGTCACAATTCATGTCAATACACAGATTAAATAAAACTCATCTACTTGCACTCCCACCTCTGTTATTCTCCCTCAATCATCTCACTCGTTAAGTCCATCTCTCTATTTCACTTGTAACTGACAACAGAACTGGTCAGACATCATATTTTCAAAGTCTAACACACACACACACACAGATACTGTTTATGTTCATGTCCATGTACACATTATGTGCACGTGCACGCACACACACACACACACACACACACACACACACACACACACACACACACACACACACACACACACACACACACACACACACACACACACACACACACACACACACACACACACACACACACACACACACACGAGACAGTGGCCATTAAATGTCAGCACTTCCTGGAAACGCCGTGTCAGCCTCTGCAGCCACATTTACTGGAAGAAGACTACACACACGCGTGCACACACACACACGCGCGCGCGCACACACACGCACACACACACACACCCATCCGTGCATGCATTAACCCTCTCTGACGCATACATATACACACATTAGTGAATGTCATTGCATTTTAAACCCAGTGCAGCCTTCTCCTCCTGCACTACGTCTCTTTATTCCCACTGTCAAGGCAAAAATGTACTAGCAAGAACATCTGAAATATTTGTTGCATTGCTAAAACATCTTTCTTCATGTGGTATTCGTCCTCCCCTCATCTCCAGTACAAATGACTGAGAAGTTAGTCTTGCTTTATATAAATAAAACTCGACTTCACTGGATCGTTGTGGTGTTTTAATCAAATGTTTGGTGGTTCAGGCTCTCAAATGTGAGAATTTGCTGATTGTATGTACACACACGCACACACACATGCACACACCTCCCTCTCTGCCTCCATCCTCGTTAAACATTTAGCTGAGCTTGCAGACTCAGCAGGAGGGATCCGCCCCAGTTGTAGTCCAGGAGAGTTCAGTGTCTCTGGGCATGACGAGGCCACAGAGCCCTCGCCTGCTCCTAGATCTCCCACTGTTACAACGCACACACACATGCAACACTGTGGGACTAACTAAGACATATAAACAGGAAGAGACAAAGAGACAGACAGATGAAAGGAGAGTTGGAGACGTTAAGCGGCCTGCCAGTAAAAAACACAACAAAGAACAAAAGAGGAAGAAAGACAAGGAGTTAACTGCTGCTGATGTCTTCTGAAGTCCCTGAAACAGCAGCGGGAAGTCATGAAATAACCTGCAGAGACAATGGACAGGTTTGACTGATCGAGACAAGGAAACAGCAGAGAGAGAGAGAGAGAGAGAGAGAGAGAGAGAGAGAGAGAGAGAGAGAGAGAGAGAGAGAGAGAGAGAGAGAGAGAGAGAGAGCGATGAGGGGAGATCGAATTTTGTCGACTCCAACATCATGTCATCATGGTAATGAGATGAACCCCAAGGCCCAGACTTCAAATGTATATTTTAACATATTTTACATACACATACACACGGATACATGTGAAAATCTCACAGCACACACACACACATACAACATAGAAGCTATTTTCAAGAGTCCACACACGCACACACGCGCACACACGCGCACACACACGCACACACACGCACACACACACCGACCACACCCATTATAATTCGAGTCTTTGAAGTTCCAACCTCGGGAGAGTCCCTGGTCTACACGGTTCATCGTGACTGTTCTTCAACATTCAAGACGTTTTCATCTTTCATCTGCCTGATTGATATCAAACTGTAAGCTATTCATTACTCTCTCTTTATTCTATTATTTTCTATTATACTCTGTTATTTGCCTTGCTTTTACTTCAAGGATTTCTCATTGTCAGCACACTGTTAGAACAAGTACTGTTGTAATATGTATGTGCACATATTGACAAACTCATCTTTCTCCTGCTTGGAGCTCCATTTTTGTCCAAAAACTAAAAGACATTAATGAGCAGCACTGTTGCACTCACTGACATGTTCAGTCATTACCACGAACACACAAACACTGTAGTTTATTTTGACTCAATCCCACAGACACACACATCCTGCTGCTACAAATATTCACCAGAGCACCAAATGTGCATTAATCCACTGCTGGAAATAGTCCTCAACAAATGCACTATTTCCTCCTCGCTGTATTCAAAGCCACCTAATATATTAAGCAGTGCGTACTGATTTGGTCAAAATGTAGCATGTAGTATGCAGTACGCAAACAGTATGTCAAAAATACCCAGATGATGTACTGACTTGGCAAAAATCAGTGGACTGCATGAGACCAGTGGACCTCGCCTACTGTGTCCCACAATGCAAAACGCTAGAGCGGTCACAGCAAACAGATGAACCAAGAACGAGAAGATTTTTACAACTTTTGTTCCATCACTAAATTCACCTCATAGTTTTAATACATGTAATACATACTGCTATGCATACTGCATCCATCAGTAGTATGTACTGAGTCCTTTGTTAATTAACAATAAGAACACCTTATATGAACAGCAGTCCTTTAAAACCATGGTAGATGTGTGTGTGTGTGTGTGTGTGTGTGTGTGTGTGTGTGTGTGTGTGTGTGTGTGTGTGTGTGTGTGTGTGTGTGTATTATTGAGACAGATGGTAATTTTGAAGAGGAGGATGTGGCCAAACATAAAATACAGGATAGATGAGAAGAAAGAGAGGAGAAAGCAAGAGGAGAGGGGGGTGGTGGTTTTCTTTTGCATGAAGGAAGGACAAGACAAGTCTATATGGGAAGGGGGGAGAGACATAGAAAGAAAGAGAGAGAGTAAGATAGAGATAGAGAGAGAGAGAGAGAGAGAGAGAGAGAGAGAGAGAGAGAGAGAGAGAGAGAGAGAGAGAGAGAGAGAGCAAATAACAGACTGTGCCTTAGCAGGGGCCAGGAAGACGTGCACACACACACACACACACACACACACACACACACACACACACACACACACACACACACACACACACACACACACACACACACACACACACACACACACACACTTCAGTAGATCGGTTGGAGGTGTTCAGTGCCTTGCCCGAGGGAACATCAACCGCACAGCTTAATCTGTTCAGGTGTCGATATCCCTCTCATTTTACCCATAATCCTTTGTTTCTCAGGTTGCTCCCTTCACTCGGCTCAGATTACGTCCTCACTCCAAACAAGCAGTGCTCTTGTTGGACATCTTTTAAGCTTTTCAGCGTCTCTGTGTTGCTGTTTGGTGCTCAGTGTGTCTGCAGGGCTCATTTCAGAGCTGAGGCGACTCGTCAGATGATTGAGAAACTTTTCAAGAGGAAAAACTTCTCACGTTCCATCTTCTCAGCTGTCTTCCTTCATTTCACATTACTGTAAACTGAATTTCTTTGGACTGTTGGTCAGACATAACAAGATATTCAATTACATCACTTTGGGCGTTGCAAGATTGTTGCAACTGACTCAGAGATAGACCAAACAATTAGTGGATTAATGAAGAAAATAAAGTGCAGATGAATCCATGATGAAAATACTCATCAGTTGCAGCCATAGTTTATTTAATTTAGGACTTTTTATGCTCATTTGAATAGAAAATAAGAGCATCACTAAGAATAACAGCTGCTGGCCAGTCAGAAAAGTGTTTCTCAAACCTGTTCACTCCCTTATACAGAGGTGCAACATTCAGACATTAATGTTAAATCAGTGTTAACATGCACAAGAACACATGGTACGTTTTTCCAATGTGAAATCTTAAGAGCAAACTAAGACATGTCAAAGCAGCATCTGGTCCTGATGTGAAAGCCTGAGGAGGGTGACACGCAGCCATGTTTCATGCAGCAGTCAGCGGGTTGAAGCAGTTTGCACAGTATGCGTTGCTTTGTGAGTGACATCGCATTCAGCTTAAAGTCTGATTGGAGCATCTAGTCTAAGCCACATCACTAAAAAATATCCCCTTTAGCTGAATGTCAGACCACCAGGACATGGTTCAAGTTTCCATGTGGTTTTCGAAGCCGTCCAGATTCAATCATCCTGATTCCAATCTGAATACAGAAAAAAATCTGATTTGGGCTGATGGTCTGAACAGAGTCAAATGTTCCAGACCCAGAGCCGGGCCATGATTCAAAGCTTCAGTCTTTGCTTGTGATCATGTGATTTTATTCTGACAAAATTCTCATATCCCTGCAGTTCACTTTATATGTCTAAATTAACTCGCACACACACAGAGGACAGGATTAACTGGCTGTCCATCTGTCTGTGTGTGAGCAGCACATCGATTATGCAGGTTATTGTAAGTAAGGCATCCCATCCCAAAACTCCTGCCCCACCCACCCACCCACACACACGACCTGCTCCATACAGCCATCTGTCCAGCCCCGCCTCAGCATATTGCCTTCAAGGGGCCAACTGAGGCAAGTGTGTGTGTGTGTGTGTGTGTGTGTGTGTGTGTGTGTGTGTGTGTGTGTGTGTGTGTGTGTGTGTGTGTGTGTGTGTGTGTGTGTGTGTGTGTGTGTGTGTGTGTGTGTTCCAGGAGATCTGAGCTGGTTAAAAAAAACATACTGGGATCATCTGGGCGATCTCTCCCCTCCTCACAGATCATTTACATTTCAGTCACTCGGCTGCGCTGCAGTCCGCTGAACATCGATGATTTGAATAATCAGTAGAGAGTTGAATCTCATTTTGTCACTGCACGTTTTTTCAGCATTTCACACAGAGTGAGGAAGGTTAAGAGCGTGTCAGGCTGTAAACGTTTAGAGTCAATTAAACAGTGCATTGTAATGCTGTTTTTATTTGGTACCTCTGTCATGTCTTCCGTAGAGGAAGCAGAGACTGGGGACTTGGAGGTCGATTCATTCATCACCGGGGCTGAAGTCACTGAGGCAGTTCGAAAGCTCCTCGGTGGCAAAGTGCCGGGGGTGGATGAGATCCACCCTGAGTAACTCAAGTCTCTGGATGTTGTAGGACTGTCTTGGTTGACACGCCTCTGCAGCATCGCGTGGCAGACGGGGACACTGCCTCTGGACTGGCAGACTGGGGTGGTGGTCCCTCTTTTTAAAAAGGGGGACCGGAGGGTGTGTTCCAACTATCGGGGGATCACACTCCTCAGCCTCCCTGGTAAAGTCTATTCCAGGGTACTGGAGAGGAGAATCCGGCCGATAGTCGAACCCCGGATTCAAGAGGAACAATGCGGTTTTCGTCCTGGCCGTGGAACACTGGACCAGCTCTATACCCTCCACAGGGTGCTTGAGGGTTCATGGGAGTTTGCCCAACCAGTCCACATGTGCTTCGTGGACTTGGAGAAGGCATTCGACCGTGTCCCTCGCGTCATTCTGTGGGAGGTGCTCCAGGAGTATGGGGTTGGAGGCCCTCTGTTGAGGGCTGTACAGTCCCTGTACAACCGGAGCAGGAGCTTGGTCCGCATTGCCGGCAGTAAGTCGGACCTGTTCCCGGTGCATGTTGGACTCCGGCAGGGCTGCCCTTTGTCACCGGTTCTGTTCATCATTTTTATGGACAGGATTTCTAGGCGCAGCCAGGGGCCGGAGGGGGTTCGGTTCGGGGGCCGGCAGATTTCGTCTCTGCTTTTCACAGATGATGTTGTCTTGTTGGCTACCTCGAGCCAGGACCTTCAGCATGTGCTGGGGCGGTTCGCAGCCGAGTGTGAAGCAGCTGGGATGAGAGTCAGCACCTCCAAGTCCGGGGCCATGGTTCTCGACCGGAAAAAGGTGGCTTGCTCCCTTCAGGTTGGGGGAGAGTTCCTGCCTCAAGTGGAGGAGTTTAAGTATCTTGGGATCCTGTTCACGAGTGAGGGAAGGATGGAACGTGAGATTGACAGGCGGATCAGTGCAGCGGCTGCAGTAATGCGGTCGCTGTATCGGTCTGTCGTGGTAAAGAAGGAGGTGAGCCGAAAGGCGAAGCTCTCGATTTACTGGTCAATCTACGTTCCTACCCTCACCTATGGTCATGAACTTTGGGTCATGACCGAAAGAACGAGGTCCCGGATACAAGCGGCTGAAATGAGTTTCCTCCGCAGGGTGGCAGGGCGCTCCCTTAGAGATAGGGTGAGGAGCTCTGTCACCCGGGAGGAGCTCAGAGTAGAGTCGCTGCTCCTCCGCATCGAGAGGAGTCAGCTGAGGTGGCTCGGGCATCTCTATCGGATGCCCCCTGGACGCCTCCCTAGGGAGGTGTTCCAGGCATGTCCCACCGGGAGGAGGCCCCGGGGAAGACCCAGGACACGCTGGGGTGACTATGTCACTCGGCTGGCCTGGGAACGCCTCGGGATCCCCCCGGAAGAGTTGGAGGAAGTGTCCGGGGAGAGGGAAGTCTGGGCGTCCCTGCTCAGACTGCTCCCCCCGCAACCCGACCCCGGATAAGCGGAAGACAATGGATGGATGGACAGCAAATGTGAGAAAGAACTGCTGAACTCTCGTGTCCTTTTTGGCCACTCTAAGCATCCATACTGTAGGATTTTTTAACTACAACCAGGACATGATTGTCAGTTGGAAAGAAATCGAGTAGGACTAAAGGAGGGGGTGTCAGTGATGCTGAAACATCTGAGTTCAGAGTGAACTAGCTGGAAATAAAACCAGTCAAAAGAGTAGCTACTAGTCTTCCCAAAGCTTTGGAGGCTGTCTCGCTCTACATGTGATGTGTGGTCACACAAGCACAGGCTTCACTGGCTGACTGGACAAACTGGGTCCTGATTATGATCCAAACTGCACTCGCTGTCAAACTGAACCAGCGTCACTGCCTAAATCACTTCACCCAAGGTTGTGTCTGTTTCGGGCCTCCACTCGGTGCTACAACTCCGACTCTTATGAGAGCATGAAAACAGAGAAATGCGTCCGTAAAAACTCTCTCTCACAGCAGTGATAGTCTCTGGAGGACTGACATTTCACTGATTTTACAGATTTGGAACACCCAGAGCCACTTCTTTGGGCTAACCAAGTCACACCGACATCTTGATTTATTTATTACTAAGTAAAAACATTTGATGCTTCAAGAAAGTGCCAAGAAATGTCTGTTGCACTGAGGAACTTGCAGTCATACGCTGTCCTCTCCATTCTGTCTAATTCAATACATCATAGCTTGTGTCTGTTTCTTCTCCCTCTTCCTCTCCATCTACTGAACCAGAAAGCATCTAAACTGACAGTCCTGTGAAATGCAACCCTTCCTGTTCATCTCACATGATCACTCTCACCAAACATCCATGATCGGATGCCATTTCTCTTGCGTGTGGGCAAAGTTTAATTATAAAGCTCAACTGAGCAAAGTGTGATTGAAGCTAACAGCTAAACGCATTAAAGGCCTGGATACGGAAACAATGCAGTCTCAAACCAGCCCTCCAGCCTTCACATAATCTACTCCACAGTGAAAATCTGTGCTGGCAACGGGAGAAAGTGTGTGTGTGTGTGTGTGTGTGTGTGTGTGTGTGTGTGTGTGTGTGTGTGTGTGTGTGTGTGTGTGTGTGCGTGTGCGCGAGCGCATGCATCTCAAGATCAAGTACAAACAACTACAAAATCAAAATCAACAACATGGAGTCCAGAGAGACTCCTGACATGACAAGCCACAAAGACCTAGTGCGCAGGCGTGCACACACACACACACACACACACACACACACACACACACACACACACACACACACACACACACACACACACACACACACACACACACACACACACACACACACACACACACACACACACACACACACACACACACAGCTCAACATAATCAATACCGACATGGCCTACAAGGTCACATTAAGACCCCCAACTGGGACACCTGATGTTTCATGTCTGTTGTGCCCTTTAGACCATGAACGCATGCACACACACACACACATGCACACACACACACACACACACAGACACACACACACACACACACACACACACACACACACACACACACACACACACACACACACACACACACACACACACACACACACACACACACAGACACACCATTCTCTCCTGTTCTAGGTGTTAGATTTCTGCTGTATCAGTAAAAAAATCACCTGCAAAATGTGACGCTTTCCTTCATTTAAAAAAACTAATTAACTCAGTGAACTACAGGATAATATATATGTAAATCACTTGCAGTCGAATATAGTTCAAATACTCCAATGTAATCCAGACTAGGAGAAGCAATGATTAATTGATTATTGATTCATCACTGTTTAGTTAATTCTACATGTGTTAACCGATGACGTGGAACACGAGGTCTGTTCTTACTGTACTGTGGTTCTGGTGTAGCTCCAGTTAACGTCATCAGGTGATGCTTCTATCTGCTTACTGAGATGGAGTTTCAGGTGTGTGCCGACCACCTGTCAGGGCCCGACACACAAGCGGGTACTCATGGGCCACATCAGTGGCATAAAAACTGAGTTATGAAGGAAGAATATTGCTTTATGTTGCATCACTTTAAGCAACTATTAATGTTTAACACGTCCAATCCTTTTCATTCATTTTCATTCCTAATCCTGACCAACTGAAATCAGCTGCTAAGTGAATGAATAAATAAACAAATAAAACATTTATACTGCTCATCATGACACAGACATACTCACGTATGTGTATTTCATACATTTTTAGCTAGCATCATTTCTTTTTTTCTTAGCAGGACAGTGAACCTCAAGTGTACAGATTCCTTTTATTATTCAAAAAGACAATGCTAAAGCAGCAAGTTAGCTTTAAATTTCTATTATATCATTATCATCTTAACCATATATGCAGTCTATGTGGTGGCATTATTTATTGTTCACTGTGCGATTCTCTGAGCAAAGGGGCATTTCGTTTGGTTTTGAGTTACATTTTCGCAGCGTGTCATCACCAGCTCATCTACTGATGTTGAAGAGTACTGTCAGAAGTAAAACCAAGTGAAGAGAAGCGTTCGATGGAATCCAAGGGTGCATTGCAGAGCCTTAAGTTACAAGTCCTCTAATGGCGTTAATAGGCTTAATGCAAACACACACACACATACACATACACCAGAAATAAAGCCAGTAACATGGACACAGAATCTACTGTACACTGCAATCAAAACACACACACACACACACACACACACACACACACACACACACACACACACACACACACACACACACACACACACACACACACACACACACACACACACACACACACACACACACACACACACACACACACACACTGCAGTGGAGATAAATCAGTCATGGCATCCAATAGCTTGCCGCTCAGCAGAAGAAGGTTCTTAAAGTCTATCTAATACAAAGCAGATATGTGCGTGTGCGTGTGTGCGTTCCTCCCCTGTATTTTATAGGGTGGAGGGTGGATGTCAAATATCTTCTCTCTTCTCTTCGGTGTTCTTTCACAGAGGAAACTCTTTCCCACAGCCAGCTGTGTCCCTTACGAGCTCCCATAGAACTCCCGTCTCATTTTTCTCTCTTTCTGCTGCCGTGCAGATCAAACGTTTGTCTTCCAGCCTCTACAGGTCAACGGCACAGTTAAGACATCCACCACTGACATTTAAATCCTCAAGGAAACAATATTTATGAGGGGATGTGTTTTGCAATGCAAATGTCCAGTTGGTACTGGAGGCTTGTGGGAGGATCATGGGAGGAATTCTCTTAAGTTTGTCAAACTTGACAAAATTGAAAAGTCCTGGATTCTTTGACCTACAGCCTGTTCTCAGTGATAAACTACATAACTGACTTGTTTCCCCAAAGGAAATGTAAATGATCAAAGACACATAAAGAAACAAGTAATTTAAAAAAAAAAAAAAAAAAAAAATTAAACTCTTTAAACTGTGACAGCAGCTGAAGCCTCTGGCTCTGTCTCAGTCTCTGTGTCTGTGTCTTTTCACAGTTTTATTCTTTGTCTTTCCATCATCACGTCAGGCCTCGCTCCGTTTAATCTGTCTGGAAAGTTTTCTGCTTACAGCTACTTATCATTTGAATGAGTGTGTGGAGGAAGGAAGAAAAAAACCAGAATGAATGAGATGAGGAATAAAAAGAGGAATCTCTCCAGTCTGAGTGATCCAACAATGAGCAAGCACGAAAAGAAGAGCAAGACAAAAGAGGACAAAAAAGGGAAAGTAAAACAGAGACTAAGTGGACCAGCGGGAGCGAGAGACATACTGAAAGAACACAAAGTAGGACGAGACAGAAAGGGAAGGGGGCAAGAGGGGGCCAGAGGAAAATAGAGAGCGAGGGATCAAAGAATGGAGAGAAAGCAGAGCAGCAACATGAGGCCACTGGAATTCAGACAAAACCATTTTTCACTGGAAAAACTGGGAGTTTTCTCTCTCTCACTTTATTCTCTCCATTAATCATTAAGTCAACTGACAGAAAGTGATCAGCAACTGCTTTTCCAGAAAGTTATAGATTCTTAATTCTGATTGTTTTCAGCTTTTCTCTGTTTTACACGTCTGTAAACTGAAGATTGTGGGGTTTTGGACTGTTGACCAGACAAAATGAGACATCCGAAGATGTCAGCTTGGACTGGAATGGACACTTTTCAACAAAACATTTTATTCACTTATCGAAAGAAGCCAAAATGGCTCAGGCAGGCACACAACAATTTAAAACTAGAATCATCACCTTGTAGTTGTTTGTCCCTGCTAACCAGTCAAGGTGCAGTTTACATCCTGTCTGTCCAAACTCCAATAATACATGTATGGAAGACTTTGAAGGAATTAATCAAAGGTATTCAGTTTATTTGTCGGTTAAATGGAAGGTCTCACTATACAGGCATGTCTGATTCCAGTGAATAATGTCCAGTGAGGAAACACGATGTCTTCACTTAGAGACTATTTTTCCAGAGGAAGACAGAGGACTGAGAAAAATTACATGGAGCAACAACAATCAATTGAAGCTCAGTATCAGCACAGCCAATCAGCTTGTGGTGGACTACAATGCTTTAAATATGGATGCTGCTGCAACCCGGCAGCACAGATTATCTCTACAACCAGCACAGTTTCAAGGTGGACGCCCAAGATTAGAGTCACCAATTCAGCATCTGACCAAATCTGCAAAATGGTCACAATCTGCCTTCTGTTCCCGAGTTTATTCATTGTTCAAATCACAATTTAAATAAGCAGTTACAGCTAATCAGCTAATGCAGATCACAGAGGTCCATCAAGACGCTCCCAGGTTGTACAAGACTACAACAATGCTGCCAATTAACATGCAGGACTGCTTTATGGTCAGATTTCTGCATCAACATTTCTGAAACATTGGATCATACCTCTCACACACCCCTTTTGTTGGCCTGCACTTGTACAAATTCTCATAAAATGTGCCAATATTTCAAACACACACAATGATGCCGTACATAAAAAATGCATGGAGCATGGAAAACCCTCAGAGTCCCTGTTCACATGAGCACAGTGAACCCCCACCCTCAAATACACACACACACACACACACACACACACACACACACACACACACACCCATTATAGCCGACTTACATAATGCGAAACACTCCGGTTTCCCTCAGTGAACCACAACACTGCCCACTGAGGTGCTGCACGTTTCCTCTGAAAGGTCTTCAGTGTGCGAGTGATGTAATGAACAGCATGTCTGCAGGGAAGCCGGCACCAGAGCCAATAACTGAGAAAATGAATCCTAAAAATTACTGCTGCAAGACAATACTGAGGAGCCTGTCCATGTTTAATAAACACCCTCAGTATCTGGGAACAAAGAACACATTCGACAGTCAGTAATTAACTGGCTTGTGTTTTTGTCGTTTTCTCAACATCCTCTCAAAACTGTTATTTGGCATCAAAGAAGAATGAAGAATTTAAGAGATTCCACAGAACAGACTGAACTCCAGCGTGCTACACCAGCCAGGCCTACCTGTTAGTGTGGCGTCTGGGTCGCTCCTCTCACAGAAAGGCAAAGAGGCAGCTTCAACCTGCAGCCTGCACAGAAACAGAGCGACAACTGTCATCACACACCATGTTCATTCCTAACAAGGTCCAGCTTATCAACTCCATGAAAACAGTTTCATTTCCTCCACCTGCTCATCAAAGACACAGGGAGAAAACTTTTTATCAGTCGTCAGGAAACAGATGGAATTTAAGCTTATCTTGTGTGAAGACGTCGTCGTTAACATATCTTTCAGTTTCCATTTCTTTCTTTCATCCACACAAGCATTAAACAGATCTGATTTACAGAAAAACAAATGCTAGCAGGCTAGCAAAGGCTAACAGTGCAGTATTTTCTGCCCTTTAATAAAATCCCATTTTTATATAGCGCTGCAATCAACAGAGTCGAAGGACATGACAGCGATGCTTAAATGTCACTTCAAACATGAATGAGACGATCACAGAGAGTAAAGGACAACACAACCGAACATGGCGTGATATGATCGACACACTGGTGAGAAGAAGCACAAACGCATGTGTCAGAAATGTTTGTGAAAAAGTGTAATAATGCATTAATCATTCACTGTGTTTAAGTCTTGTACTGCAAACACTACAATTTCAGCTTCTAAAAACGGGCCCTATCACAGACATCCAACAACAACAATGCCCCATGCCCAAAGCCAGGTCCACAAAGACAGAGGCAGACTAAAAAAGAGAGTCTGTCCATGGATGAGAGGCCAGCACAGAGCTGCCCTGAACTCAACCCCATCCAGCACCTTTGGGATGAACTGGAAGCAGACCAAAATGAGCAGAGAGGAATCTCATCTCCACTTTGTGGTGGTGTATCAGTGTGGATGACAAACCTTTACATAACTATTTGAAATGTCTGTAGAAGGAATCGCACTCAGACGTGGTGGAATAAATTCACATGAGTGTGGACACAAACACAAACAAACAGCCTGCTGTTTTATCAGTGAGGAGGAAGCCGTTTGTGTGTACACAGCATGTCGGTGTCATTGGGGGGCTCAGACGAGGCTGAACAGATGAAGGTTTGAGGGCGAGAGGGAGGGCAAACAGAAGGAGGGCAGGAGGCGAGAGTCATCCCTGCAGCTGTCCACGCATTCACACTCTCCTATGAGAAAACACACACACACACACACACACGTGCACGCACACGCACGCAGTACTGCCAGACAGTTATGCACATGTAGCTCTAGATTATGGCTTATTAAGGTGTTGCTAAACTCTCATTAGCACAGGCTAATGCGGCATGTCACCAAGTGTGTGTGCTGCTCTTTCACCTGCATTGCTTCCACAGGATCACACACTCAGAGTGACAGTTGGCACCGTGTTAGCCTCGCTAATCTTACATCCACTCCCTGAGCTACGGCATTCAGGGCTGCTGTATCCAGGTAGAGACAGAGGGTACAGATAATTCAGAACGGGTGTTAAGGGTGTGATGAAAGGTTTCCATGTTGGCAGCCATGTTGGATGTTCTTAACCACCTTAACAAACCTGTTGGTGCGTCAGTCATTACAAACTCAAACAAGTCAAACACACAGATGGTTCGCTATGGTTTCTGTCTAGCGAACTTTGAAAAGATTAATTCACTAGTCAATGAGTCAATCAACAGAAAATTAACTAATGAAATGTGGGAATTTACTGATGTTCAAGTTGTACTGTGTAAACTGAATATCTTTGGGTTCTGGACTGTTAACTGTATAAAATAAGACCTCTGAACGCATCACTTGACTCATTAAGAAATTAACTGGCAAATTAATTGGTAACAGCAATAACTGTTAGTTGCATCACTAATGTAAGATATTCTTCACAATAACACAAATGTAAACGTGTAAACTAATGTTTGAAGCACTGTGTTACATCTGATTCAACTCTCATGTATTAAACCATAACTGAACACATTTTGCCAGTTTTTAATTAGAGTTTCCTCAGAATAATTCATTTGGACAACAGACATTTGTAAAACAATACCATGATAATATCATTTCATTACAGAATACGACTGCTGAGAGTTTATTAAGGATGATATTTCATCATTACGAAGGCCTAATCTACTCTCATTGTTAGGGGATTATTATTCACTATGACATCATTAATAGATCAGTGGATCAGGTTTAGCTCGTCTGTTCAGGTCAAGACTGAAGCATTAACAAGCACAGCAGCCTAAAAATGCAACGTGTTGCTCTCTAAACCGGCTTTGCTCCCCTGATGGGGTCTTATCTGTGAGGTGAAACACACACATACAATAAGTCAGGCTACTTGTGCGTGTAATGTACTTGGCAGAGAAATGTGAGAGTAATTGTGTTTCATGGCCTCAAGCCTAATTATTCCTGCTGAGCATGCCGATGTCTGATGAATGCTGACAAGCAGCTGGCAGACACACACACACGAGATGTGGATTCTTACACTAAGCATCGAAAAGTGAATATCTGGAGGTCTGCTATGATTTAGATGGATCATGTTTAGGAAGGTTAGTGTGAAGTAGGGCTGCAACTAATAACTGTTTTCATTAGTGATTAACCTGCCAAATGTTTCTAGATGCTTGGTCAATGTCAGAAAATATTATTAATCGTCCATCAGTTTGCCAGAGCTCACATTAACATTGCTTTTGTTTGTCCAACAGTCCAAACCAAATGATGTCTAATTTACAGACAGGACCAAAAATAAAAAAAATAATAAAATTACAGTATGAATTGATTACAAAAGATTAATTGATCAACTGATCCTTTCAGCTGTAGTTTGAATGCCTGTTCTTTGGAAGATGTATATCAAAACCATAGTCTATTTACTGGGTTTGGCAGGTCAGACTGTAATAAAACCTGACAGTGATTGCTGCTATCATTTTTTAATATGAGAGAAAGAGAGAGTGCATGCAGAGGGTAAGCTGACGCACTCAACTGGCCATATTTAAAATTTGGAGGGTGTGTTGGCAAGGGAGGAGGGTGTTGTTCTTGCCTTTCTGTTGAAACGGAGGTGAGAACACAGCATGAAACATCCCCCTGGGGGAGGGACAAGATGGGAGCGAGCTAGAGAAAATGAGAGAGACAGATCTTGGCCTGAGAGGGAAACAGAGACTCTGGAAATAGAAAATAGATAAAAAGTGACAGAGAAAATATAAAGCAATCAAAAAAGAGACGCAGAGAGATGGCAGAATTTTATATCCCAAGGAGCAACAAACATCCAACATCCAGTGATGTTCTTTTATATGATGTTTATTGTTTAGTAAACTGTTTAAAATCATCATCCTTCAGATTTTCATCAAATCAAATCTGTTTTTGATGCTATTTATCATCAACATTTTTGTACAACAATAACCTTTTAATCTAATTATATTCTGTAATTACCTCTCTAAATCATAACTCCTGCTGTTAGTGGCAGAGTCCGCCATTCCCATACTGGCTTCAGACCGCCTTGGCACACATGGTGTATTCACAGGAAAATATCCAGCGTGACTGTTTGTGATTTGATCTCATTGATAACAGCCTCACAGTTTACTGTTCATTCTCCTTCAGCTGTATCAGAGCTGGATTAAGTCACTGCTAACACTATCCCAACATTCCCAGATGCTGCTGTCACTGCTTCAAATTAAAAGCATTAGACTGGCCAAATACAAGGGAAATGAATTGTGAAGCAGTCACAGGAAACTCACTGTATCTGTTACCTATAAGTCAGCACTAATCACGATCTATTTGACGGTGGATCAGTCTTAAATCTGTCAGGGAGTAATAGATGAGTTGGAAGCAGCCAGAGTGAGATGCTGGATGAAGAGCTGCAGGCGACTGATTCGGAAGCTAACAAACTCCTTTTACTGTGACCTTGTGCTCGATGATGGGCTCACTGCACCGCCCAATCAGATCACAGCTGCAATTATTGTTGACTTACTTCTACGTCTATTTGTTTGACTGCACTGTAAACAGACGCATTTCTGACAAGGTAGCAGCTTAGCAGTGGTCGCTGTAGTATCGAACACTTTTAAAACCTGTAACACAACAAAAACACAACAGCACTGACAAATTGGGAGGGTTACAAACAGGTGTTTTGGGAGCTTTCCACATCTTTCCCAGTCTTTAGTTGCTCTTGTTTTCAATTGAGTATATGTGAAAAGGATTGTTTTACAACTTTTCCAACTTTTCTATAAACAGGTAATTTACTGTATCTAATGACCTTCTTTGTTAAGACATCTCCTGTATTTCACACTGCTTCCAACTAATTTGTAATCACAAATGTCAACAGATGAAATCTGGCAAATTCATTCATACGCTGAATGAACCTGAACTTGTACAAGTTTACTGCTGCTCCAAATGTGAGAGGAAGAGAGAGAAAGCGAGACAATCACTCAGCAAGAAAAGTAGGGAGAAGGAAAGAAGTGGAAGAGAGCAAAATAGAGACTTCCTCTGTTTGACAGTGAGAGAAAGGAAAGGATATTTATAGATAACAACATTATAGCTGCTTCACTGGTTACGTCAGATAGACTGGGGGAGAAGAGTGAGCAAAGGGATGAGGAGGTGAAGAAGAGGATGAAGAGGGGCAAAATAGCCATGAAGTCATGGGAGATAGAGAGGAAGGAAAGACTGAAAAAGAAAAGAAAAAAGTGATATAAAGGAGGAAGGTGAAGAGAGAAAAGAGAAGAGGAAGATAAAGTTACAGTAAGAAAGAACAGAGGGATGAGTACATGAATGGCAGAGAGCAGAGTGAAGAGTAGTATGACATGGTGAAAGAAGCTAGAAGGATGAAGATTACGAAGGCAGAGGAGGAGAGAAAGGAGTGACAGATGGGGAGGAGGATACTAAGGAAAGATTCGCATGGAGAGGAAGAAGACAAGAGGAGGCTGGCAACAGGAGAGAGGGATGAAGGACAGGTATTGAAGAAGGACAAGAACGTGACCAGAGGAGAGACTCTGAATATCTGGAGGTGTTTTCCATCACTCGGGCCGCGTGCTGTCTGTAGAAGTGATATCATGATGCTGGCAATGGAAACATAATGATGGATCAGTAGACAGTTGGAGCTCCACTCCCACCAGCTGATAGAGAGCACTGGGAGAAATGAAATGTCTGCTGTATACGTCACTGCGGACCCTGACCCAGATCTGGAATCACTCATATTCATGTGGCCCGAGGCTACAGCTGCGACGACTCATTATTTCCATTATTGATTAATCTGCTGATTATTTTGTCCATAAAATGTCAGAGAATGTTACTCGTGTCATCTTCAAGAAAGAAAAGATCATTTTCCATTTACAGTGACATCAGCAAATGATTTACTGGCATGATTAATAAACAAAAGTGCTGTTAATGTATTTTGTGTGGACTGATTAATTGATGAATTGACAAGATAAATTGATCCCACGCAGGACGGTCCAGCTCAGTCTTAACTTTCTAGCAGTGAGTTGATTATCTCTGAAAATACTGTTTGGATTTGAGTTTTAGAAACTTTACTGCACTGCAAGCAAACACACTCAGTTATAATTTCTTTGATTTGCTTAAAATTATCTTCAGATCTGTGTGATGTGGTTACAAAAGCGATGTGATATCAATAATATGTGCAGAATCCTTTTCCCATCCAAAAGCTTGTTCAGTACAGGTCAGCTCAGAGGCTGGTTATATTCTAAAGACACACAGTTTGGGCTGAAAATGACTTAAATGATTAATCAGTTATCAAAAGAGTTGCTTATTAATTTTCTGTCTGTGAACTAATGAATTCAGGTGTTTAATACCATCATATTCTCTTCTGTCTTCTATCAAATTCTATTTGCACACAGTTTCACACATTAATTTGTTATTAAAAAAGCTGTTGCTGTGCAGTGGATCCTCTTAAATATACTTTCCTTATCCACAAAGCAGCATTTCATGTTGCCATCCATTGAAATAGTTAAAACAGTCAGTCCATTAGTTAATTAACTGAATTAGAAGTGTTGCCAATTAATTTTCTCTTTTAATCTTTTAATTGTTTAAGTCTTTCATTAAGAAGAAACACAAAACATTCTCTGCTCTCAGCTCCTGAAATGTGACGACTTGCTGTTTTATCTTTTGGTTGGATAAAATAAGACATCTGAAGACTTCATCTTGGACTCGGGGAAATGGGATATGCCCCATTTTCTGACATTCTATCGACCAAATTACTAATTTATTAACAATCACATATGAATCTAATGAAAAGAATTAGATGCAGACCAAAGAAATAAATCTTGTTAAAGGAGTTTTTGGAGTTAAAATCTTTGTGAGTGTGGAACAGAACTGTCTGCTGTAAGTTCATTTATATTCAACAAAAACCAAGACAAAATGATTTAGAGGTGTTAAATTAAAATTTCTGAACATACAGAGTCATGTACTGAGATAACATTAGTTCAAACATTATCTCACACATACTGTATGAACCCATTCACCTAGTGTGTGTGTGTGTGTGTGTGTGTGCGTGCGTGCGTGCGTGCGTGCGTGCGTGCGTGCGTGTGTATGTGTGGGTTTACCAAACACTGTTAGTCAGGACAGGGTCACCTCAGTCGTGTGGTGAAAACACACACTCATGTGTTCATCTCTCAGCAGACATACACTGTCCACCAAAAACAGAGTTGTGTAATGATGTAATGGACAATCACACGTGCGTACACGCACATGCACACACACATACACAATCATCTCTGGATGCAAGGCTGCAGGGTGTGAATGCAATACTTCAACACTGAAATATTCAGACACACACACATGATGTCAGCTCTGAAGAAGCTGGGCTTTGGCCTTGACTATCTTCAGTATCCACAGTCCTCACTGATACTTTCACGTTCAGGTTCTTTCCGTACAAATCTTAAGAGCATGACCAGCACAGAATTCGTTAATGTGAATTACTTTAAAGGTTTTCACAATTGCTTCCACATTAAAAGAAGAACTTGAAAGCAAGAGTAAGTTAGAAGCACTTCTTGTAGTATTCTCTTTATATTCTGACAGTAACCATTAAATGAACTGCCCCGACAAAAGGAAAAACACGTGCTGTGTGTCGGGTGACAGACATCCCACCGTACTGTATTCAGATGATTTTTGGAAGAAGCCTACAAACAGCTCATTCATTCAGACCCTCCGGTCCTACCTCACCTACTGTCGTCTCATCATGAGGCTCGACTGAGCAGGTTGTTGCTTAAAATAGAGGAACTTGTGGGCAATATGGCAGTTTGTTTTTTCACATATGCTAAAACACTAAACCCCATTCTTTGAACCAAATGCTGCCTAAACCCATTTATTGAATCACATTTTGCACTGTAACGCACTCATGCTGCGAAAATGCTAAACATGAGTGGCAGAAGCTAAACACAACTACAACACAGCTGCCACTGTTTACATACAACAACTCAAATCAGTTCACACTTGTTTCTAATGCTCTATTAATCTTTGTGTTCTCTGCTGGTGAACAGGTGTATAATTCAGGGATGTCTGCTACCTGTGAAATTTGCTCCTGTGGAGTTTTCCTCTCTGCAGTTTCTGTCATGGACGCATGGCGAGCCACGGCAGCAAACTGCAAACGTTGAACCATCAAAGACTCTGAATGCAGCTGCAAAGAGCTGTGCAAGAAAAAGAGCTCTGTAGAGTTTCTGTAACCTGCATGAAAACTACAACACGCTATGAAACAGTCTCTATTGTGTTTCTCAAGGATTTATTTGCACAGGATTTGCAAACATACTGTGACTTCATGCAAGTTGAGAGAACCTTGAGTGCAGCAAATACACTCAGACAGACAGTGCTGACAGAAAACAGATTAAATTACAGTGATGTTATCCTCGAATGGAGCCCCACCTGCAGAAGCCTCTTCCTCTCCTGTTCAAACATACTGACTCTGAACTGAAACAGAGCTAGTCAAGTGGAATATTTCAGGCCTCTCTCTCTCCAGGTTTGATCATAATTACACCAACAGTATTAGGACGATCTTTCTGATCCTGTCATACTATTAACAGCTTAGGAATGCACGAAACCCTTTCTTTCATCTGCCTTCACATCAATCAGGTGGATAAAATCCTTAAGGTAGAAAAAAATTATATCAATCCAGGATCACAACCGGCCCGTCTCACGGAGAGAGGAGGACAGCGCATGCAGTTTTGTGCTGTCAGGTTTGGTCTAGACGCCGTGCACCGCAGACTATCCATTATTCAGCTTCTGTAGGCTTCTGGCTGTTCAACAGCCAATATTACTATTTCTGTTGGTGCTGTGTGTTATGTGAGAGTCAACACTGCAAAGAAAAATATCCATCTTAATGAGTGATTTAGTTTTAGTTTAGTAATTGGAAGTTAAGAAAGGCAGTCTTATGAAGCCACATCGTCCATCTCCTGGGGGTTGTGCTTCCAGCTCTGCTCCCTCTTCACCACATCAGTCTGCTAAAATGCTAACAACAACACTGCTTGAGCACCAAAGCTCTGAGCAGCTGTGAACGTTAAACTGCACGGTGATATACATTAGTCTATTCTCATTAATTATTAATGATTTCCCCATTAACTGATGAATCTTTTGGTAAATGAAATTCAATAAAAGGAGGACATGCCCATCATATTTCCTCACAGTTCAAGGTAATGACATCAAATTCCTTGTTTTGTGTGACCATCAGTCCAACACTTACATATACACAGTGTAATATCAGATAAGACAAAAAAACAGAATCTGAATCTGATTCTGATTCTAGATATGACAAAAAACAAGGGAAATCTTCACACTTAAGAATTTCTGCTTGGAAAATTATGACTTTGATGATATATTAATTTAGGTTTTAGATGTGAGGCAAGTTCATCTTTGTCACCCATAAAAAAAGTTTTATATCTACAATAGATCATATGACTTTTTGCAGGGTAAAGTGGTCACTCATAGGAACAAGCCCACAGAGGATTATCACCTGACTGTGTGCTTGCCCTTATCTGTACAAATTTAAACAGTTTCCTCATTGTTTTAGTTTTCTGGGCTGTTCTGGTTCATCCTCACTGCCATCATAACATGATTTCTGACTGCAGCAGGCAACTGTTTTCAGTGGAAAAGCTCTTAAAGTCCACTGTGCACTACCTGCTCAGTGCCAAACAGCAGAGACACAGGAATCGGTAGAGACCAAACACAAAGCAGAAAGAAAATATTGGACTTGCATTTGTCACGCAGAAACAACTCTAAATGAATGAAAAATGTTGCTCTGACGAGGCTGGATGTGTAGATAAGCAGCTGTGTGGTGATAATACTGTCTGTCAGTCTTCCAAAGAAAGCACCAAAGAAAAGTTACTGCAGGTTTTGATTCAGCATTTGTTTGTCTTTTCTTGATACTGAATGTGAGCTTTCTCAAAACCAGTCAAGCAGGGCTAAATACTGATTTTTTTAATCTGATTTTCGGAATTATGAGACTGAAAAAACAAGGAGATTAAGCTCATTGTGTCTTTCTGTGAGTGTGTGTGGCTTGTCCTGGTAGTACGTGGCTCATGTTGAAGGTCAGCAGGTTGAGTTCTTTATTTATTTATAAAGCCCTTAATGGCAACATGCCATCATAAATCACTTCCTCACATCACTTAAACTGGTCCGATCTAGTCATTATTTGACGGGTCAAGTGAAAGCATGACTTAAAAACAAATCCACTCTTGAACAAAACTGTTTTAACTGTGTTGTTTCTGTTGTTTATTTGCTTTCTCCTTAATTATTTTTGTGTGCACTTACTCTGTTTAAACTCTCGACATCATTTATTTTTCAAGATTTAAAATAAAAATTTCATGAATTAATTTTCCCTACAAACTCAGGGTTAGAAATAACTTAGAGGACCGGTGAGACAGAGGGCTATAAGTGGCCAAAAGGTGTACACACACACACACACACACACACACACACACACACACACACACACACACACACACACACACACACACACACACACACACACACACACACACACACACACACACACACACACACACACACACACCTCGTTCTCCTGAAGTCGTCAAGCCACGGGAGCCAAATGGGTCATTAACTCCTCCCAGCTTTCCTTCCTCCGTCATGCTGTCGAGGTGTTGAAGCGACACCCGGGTGACCTCACGCTTCACACGGGGCCATAAAACACTCCTTTGGACACTCCCAGGTCGCCATGGCAACCGCTGGGCTGCCACTGCCTTTAGATTATCACTAGATCCTTGGGTTCAACTCGCTGCCACACCACCGCCAAACCAGGAAGTCCTTTTTCTTTTCAGAGTTTGAATACGGAAACACCTCTGACACAAGCAGGTAGTCATGTTTGGCCATAACTGGTGTTAAATTAAGTTATTAATCTATAAATGAACTATCCATTCTTGTTTCTGAGCAGGTGTCACCGTAGCCCAGGCCTGTTGGCTGCACTCAGCATTTCACACTTGAATTGGGAAAGTGGACTTCCTCCATTATTATTGATTCACTTGAGAGAACCTGGTGTCCCCACTGTTGACCTCTTTAATTCAGACTGGCAGGCTACAAAGACTCGCGCTCTAGGGTCATACGCCTTGAAGCAGCTCCAGATACAATCAAACTCAGATCTGCTCTCACAGCTACCCTCTTTGGTTGAGTTAAAACGAACCCCGGTGTGTGGTTAGTACAGTTCATTTGGGCTGGTGTGCTGTCAATCAAAACAGGGTGTGGACCAAACAACCGGAGCAAGACCCTTGAGAGGAGGTGCTCTGGGTCCAGTCCTAAATGAACTGGAGTGGTTCATTTGTGGTGGGAACATGGTCTGACCTCAATCTGATCCAACTACTAGGAGTAATGCTGCTGGTTAGAGTGCGACCAAAGGGAAAAAAGTTCACCACCACCACAGCAAACAAACTATAGGTGTGAAAACGCCTCAATTCACGGTTTGAATCACTGTGCTTGCTTTGATACTGCTGCTGCTTTTCAATGATCTCTATCCACCAGACCAACCAGTGGATACATCATTACAAACTGCTTGGGCCAAGAAGTTTTTTTCAAACCCGTAGCAACTTACTTAATTTGTAATGGAGAATCCAATTTATTAAAACCAATTCCAACTACATGATAATATATGTAAATGAAGAAATTCACAAATCATGAGTACCATAAAGCTTCAAAGCTGCGCTGAAGTAAGAGATGAAGAAAATATTTATTATTTATATATTTAGTTTCGCCCTAATTTATCAGTTTATTAAAAGCACACTTAAAGCAGGGGTGCCACTAATAATTACTTCCATTATCAATCAATCCGATAATTCTCTGGTTTAATCATTTGCCCAATACAATGTCAGAGGACAGTAAAAAAGGTAGAGTAGAGCTTCCAAAATGGCATTGTTATATTTCTTATTTCAGAATATAATGATAAATAGGATCTCTAGGAAGACACTCCTCTAGTCTACAGACTGTAGTTTGAGTTGGTCTGTATAGTTAAACTAGGCTCCATTCAAATTCAGAGGTTTTCAAACTGAGGCACAGGAACTCCCAGGGTCCTTTGAGGGACACACAAAATGACAAGCCAATAAAAATCAGTCATTTAATGGACTGGAAATAATTCCCTGTCTCCCTATCAGCTCCCCTCATACAGATGTGAAACTCAATAGTAAAACATAAAGCACATGAGGGGAAGAGTCCAGTGCCGACTGCATGGCAGGAGTAAACCACCAACACCTTTAATCAGCTTCACACACTTAGGCTACAGCTTTTCATAATCCAGGAAACTGGAGGAGAAACTTTTTATAACAGGGAGCAAAGACCGACTTCAGCCCAGCTCAGTCAGAAGAAGGCTGTACTTTATGCAAAGGGACGAGAAATGATCTTATTTGGCAGAGTCAAAAAAATAGGCTGAGTGTGAAGGGTCAACAGGCAGGAATGAGAGTGTAAATACAGTAAGCGCTAACACTGATAAAAATGCCAAAAAGAGAGGTTAGAGCGCTCTTGTCTGCAGGTCTGTAATCAATAGGAAGCTGCAGATGTGCACGCCGTCTCACCACAGACACTTAAACCTCACAAAATGTCCTGCACATAAATACTACTGAACTGTCCAGGATCAAGAGAGGTGCACTGATTTCTGCTGAGCCATGTGGAAACAAGTGCATTTCAGAGAGATTACCGTGCACGCACCATAGAAACTAGAAGAAAGTTTACGGCAATGCAGAAGACAGCAGGTGATGTGGATCTGCAGGAGAGCACAATGAGGGTACAGTATAGTCACTCCTGAGGACTGCAGACACGTTGGAAGCTTCAGAGTGCTATTAAAGGAATATTACACAAATAATTCACGAGCAATGAGTGGATTTCTGCTCCCTAACTGCTTTGTCTGGGTGAAAAATGATTAAACCTTGAGTATTTGTCCACTTGAAACTTATTTCACCAGCAAGGGGCTCAAAAATAAAACGAAAATCAGAGTAATTCCAGAGATCTGAAGGCGTTAGTCAGAGGAAAGCAGCCTATCTGTCTATTCTGGGCTACAGAAAAAGGCTTTGGGCACGGCATGGACTTTCTGATGAATCACGTCAGAGGTATCTCTCTGAGGCACATTTCTGAGGTGGAAAAGTGGAAACTGGCAGGATTTCTTTCATTCATCCATCCATTCACTCATTCATTCATTCATTCATTTCACAGTCGTCTGTCTCAGCCAACACTCCCACGTTACAGCAGACACCTGGTAAACTGGGAGGAAACCGGTTTAAGAAAAGAAAAATCACACCATCCACCTCCGACTGTTCTAACCTCACCGTGGCGGTTTAAAGTCCGCTGCGTGCGGGCTGATGGGCCTGTGGAGTCCAGGGCGTTGATACGTGGATGTAGATAAAGAGCACGGGAATAATAGTGTGATCCCAGCCTACAGTAAGCATTAACCCCTTCCTATTCGTGCGCAAATGAGCCCCTAATTCACAACGCACCATGCCTGACTGAGAATGGAGATGATGGGCTAAATTTGATCTAATAAATGAAGTCGAAAGGCTCACTCACCACTTGTCTGATTGCAAATGTAAATGCCACAATGTTGGGTGATAATTTCCGACACCGGGACACACCGTCTCATGTATTCGGCAAACTCTGCTCTCCTCTCGGCTCAGCTCAGCTCTGCTCCACTCTGTCGCCCTGCTGGTAGGTTTTTTAACAGTAAACTTGCCGATCCCAGGCTATTGTTAGCTATGCACAGAGAAGAATGCTGCGCGCAAACACCCGCCCATTTACCCGCCGCTACAGACACGCCATTGGTTAATTTCAGCAACACCTGTCGCCGATTGGCTGTTTCAGATGTCCGCTTAAAGTCCGGGGCGTGTCGCAGCGGGAGAGCAGGGAGCGCGAGGTGGAACATTCAAAGACGTTGCGGAAATCTTAACCTCTCTTTAAGTCTTGGATACCGGCGTTGCATTCAGGTGTAACTCTACCAGTGGATCAAAAATTAGAAAGAAGTAGGAATTTATGAAAAATATAATTCATCAAGAGCAATATATAATATCTAATGCATTTATAAGACACAGATTAGGAAAAATATACTTACAAACAGTAATAATGATTTGATCCACATATACTGAACATATGTCATATCAAAATATATAAAATTACTATAATACCCAATATAGCATTGCCTTTAGCATTATTTTGTTGTTAAAATGTGCCACAAAAGATTGCATTTGAAATAATACAAGATGAACCAATACCGTTTTTCAAGTGATGTTTAGATCATTTGAGAAAAAAATGCATCTTACAACATCAAATGTGAGTTTAAGTGGAACATTGTGCAGCTTTGTCTCACAAACTAAATGTCTTCAGCTTGGAAAGGTCAAAACCACACATTTCCTTTATAACTATCTGCAAACATTGCTTGTGTTTGGTCTTTGTACTGTACCAGTGACTAAGACACTTATGTTCATCTATAATTATACCATGCCTAACCCCACTGAGGCAGAAAAAATGACTTCTACTGACGAACAGTGTATTTCTGATGGAGATTCCCAGTCTGTCGTTGTGTTTAGCGAGGAATCTTCTGTACTCTAACAACAAAGGGCAAACATTTCATACACCCTCGCACTTTGAAAACAGAAACAAAACAACAAAAGGTGACAACTAATATAATTCAAACATATAAACAAACGATTCCTCCTCTGTAGTGTTATAAGTTTTGATAAAACCTATTCAGATTACATTTTGATTTCCAATCCATCAAAACACAAATCTGATTAAGTCTGATACTCATTATTAAATCCTTGAAGACATCATGCATCGTTTCCTCAAAGTATACTGTTCAAGAAACCAGAAAAACTGATTTATCCATCCATTATCTATACCGCCTATCCCTTTCGGGGTTGCGGGGGGCTGGAGCCTATCCCAGCTACAATGGGCGAGAGGCGGGGTACACCCTGAACCGGTCGCCAGCCGATTGCAGGGCAAAAACTGATTTATTTTCATGATTAAGGCAAAAGTAAAAGGTAAAGAATAATGTGGCAGCGACATCTAGTGGTGACCATCCTTTTAAGCTTTTCACCAGCAAGTGTTGATCAGTTTATCATCAGCAGGTGAAGTGACTTATTAATTTAAAGTAAGTGTTAGGGGCCAAAATTCATCTGCCTCGATGATTAAGAAAAAAGTCCATCTGAAGCTAATGTGAGGCTTTAGCTGTTAGAATATGTGACATAAATGACAAATAAAAAGAGGTAGTGGTCTTTAACACACTATTACTTTAAAACCTTGTTCTTCATCATTTCCTCTGCGCTAACGTTGTCTCTCCCTGTGCTCCATACTCATCCTCAGCCACCTGACCTGCTCACTCTCCACCGCCATACCCTGCTCATCATCCCTGCCTGCCTTCAACCTCCTGAGCTCACAACCTTCAGTCTCCATCTGCCATCAACCACCCTTTTAAGTTTAGTTTGACAATAAATCTTTCAAACTTTCCCCTGAGTCTGTGTGGTGCATTCTGGGTCCAATCATTGCTAAAAATATCAAAAACATCTTAAATCGTATTCCAAAATCATCTAACCACATTCTGCACAGAGCCCCAACAAGGTAAAGATAACAATGAGGGAATGAATTTTTATTATAATGACAAAACAGCTTAAGAGAAGCGTGCATGTATTTAACGCGCATTGGGAGTTAAATGTAAAGCAGGTAAAGAGGGAAGAGGAGAACATGCAGAGAGGGAGGAGACATCAGGGACAGGACAAGTGTTTTGAGTGAGGAAGGAGTAATCTGAGGTGTGGAGGGGGAGAGAAGAGCTGAAGAGGAGGAGAGAGGCATAGGGAGAGAAAAAATCTGCAGTATTAGCGGGAGGAGGAGGAGGAGGAAAACTGGGGAGCTCAGTCACTTCCGCACCATGTGAGCTAACGGGATCGAAGCTCACTTGCTCCCAGTTGGACCAGTTGGGATAGAGCTGCAGCAGCCCGGCACAGCCGAGGCTTCCACCGCCAGAGCAAGCGAGATCCACGACAGAGAGAGACACCAGAGGCCAGGGAGGAGACATCGGCGGCCCGGTGCACACAACGGAGTCTCCCACAGACAATCCACGTTTGACCAGCCGCGAACATGACTGCGGACGTGGCGGTATCTCTGTCGTTGCTCGTGGGAATTGTCGCCCTAAGCGACGCGACCCGCAGGTTGTTGAACAGGGCCCTCGTGGACACCGGGCTCTCTGTGTACGCGGTGGAGCTCGTGTCCACCTTCCAGCTGTGCTGCTGCACGCATGAGCTAAAGCTGCTGTCAGAAGTGGGCGGGATCGAGCCTCGACTCTCGCTCACCTTGACGTACCTGGCATCTGTGATTCACGGGCTCACCTTCAGCGGGGCCATCGGCAACCCCTCCGGTGCCCTCGAGCATGCATACCACGCGAAGCTCTCGGGCGGATGCGCCCTGCGGCGGATCGCGTGCCAGTTCGTTGCGGCCGCTGCTGCGCGAGCCGCAGTCCCGTTGATCTGGGGTATGGGGTTGTCGGGGCTGCACGTGCGTCATAAGTTGTTCGGTTACCGGTGCATCAGTCCCATTCACGGGCCGCTGCCCAAGGCCGCCGCCGTGGAGTTCGCGTGCGCCTTTGCGGTTCAGACCGCTATTACGCACACGCGGACTGTGGATGAGAAATACCGCGTGCACGCGGTAGCTGCGGTGATCGCAACAGTAGTTTATGCAGGTATACAATGACTCTGTTTAGTTGTTTCTGCTAACATCATGTAAATAACTGTGTTTCATATCACTATACACAGTCTCCAAACTCCAGTATTAATTAGACTGATGGAAAATTTAACTGCAGCAAATTTACGTTTAGTACTGATGCGCAAAACAATGACACGGAGCGAGTCTGATGAATGAATATGTAGTCCCATGTCCTCTTATTACATGACTGTAAAGCTGCTTTAAGAGCACACTCAACTCGATTGTTGAGGAGTTGTACGTGAATGAACAGTGGCTGTCGTTTTGGTCCCTAAAAGTGTGTGTGTGTGTGTGTGTGTGTGTGTGTGTGTGTGTGTGTGTGTGTGTGTGTGTGTGTGTGTGTGTGTGTGTGTGTGTGTGTGTGTAGGTGGCAGTGTGACAGGAGCAGTGTTTAACCCTGCGCTGGCCTTCTCCACACAGTTCCCCTGCAGTGGAAACTCCTTCCTGGAGTACTGTCTGGTCTACTGGCTGGGCCCTCTGATGGGTAAGACCACTGATGCACACAAATATTAGGGTATCTGCAGGTCTATAAAAGTCTTATAAAGCAATATTTAACTATTTTAACTGTTCAATGTGTAGTTTGACATATTCTGTTAGTTTAATTTAATAGTTTAACTACAATTTCAATTGTAGCAATCAAATAAATATTGTGGAGTAAAAAGTAAAAGTATAAAGTAGGATTCACTGATAATACTCAACTAAGGCAAGTCAAATATTAAGTAAATGCACTTTACATTACATCCAACACTGCATAACACACACACACACACACACACACACACACACACACACACACACACACACACACACACACACACACACACACACACACACACATCTCTGGATGCAAGGATGCAGGGTGTGAATGCAATACTTCAACACTGAAATATTCAGGAGCGCACACACACAAATGATGTCAGCTCTGAAGAAGCTGGGCTTTGGCCTTGACTATCTTCAGTATCCAAGTTACTGCAGGGTTAAATACTTCTATATTGTCAAATAGGGGGTGGGATTTATTAACAGCCGCTTATCCTGGTCCACTACTGATCAGCCATCTTTAGAGATCCAACATTTAATGCTGCTATTATCAACATTTGTATAATAATGTATGAAACAAAAAAAATCTATATTGCTACTTTTCTCTGTTTTACATCATTGCAAATTGAATATCTTTGGGTTTGGACTGTTGGTAAAAGAAAAAAAAAGCAATCTGTCAATGCTTGTCAACACTTTCTGACATTTTGTAGACAAATAATTGAGTGGTAAAAGGTCATAGTGTACTAAGCTGCAGTAAAATCAGTATTTTGTTTTTTGTCTGTTGCTGGCAGTTGGTCAGCTGTCCTGTTGATAAGCTGCTTAAATGTTAAGTTCTCATGACGGACATTTTTCATGCACACAGATAAACACACCCTCTGACAGCAGCCGGAAGTCGGCCTGCCGGCCAATATACAGGACTGACAGCAGGTATTTTAGTGCAGAACAGTGGCTCTGTGGCAATGTCACAGACACACACAACCACTCACTAGGCTAGCGGCTATGCGCCACATACACGCGCACACAAAAGGAGGACTGTGCTCTCATTTGGAAAGTCCGTGTAACCATATCTGGTTAGCATAGCATTCTGCATCAAGTTCCGCTCCTATCAAGCAAAGCTGAACACGCCCTCCATTCACTTTTAATAACGTAGATCAATTATAGACATATTCGATGAAATACACTTTAAGGCTAGAAGAACTTTCTGTTCCAGCGGTCCGGCTGTTTATTTGTGCTTCCGGTTTATTGGCACAAACACCACCACCACATTTAGACTGATATTGGACACCGTTCGAAAGCCAAGATGCTCGTAAATCGATTGATGGAAACCATTTCAAGTTACAATCACAACAAGAGGCTCAGTGGACGCCAGCAGCTGACAAACAGTCGCTTTTAAAAGCACTGTTGAGGCAACTCACCGATTACGTCTCTGAGCGATGCACAGATCGATAACACTCCGACAAAAACGGCCTGGAAACATGGAGAAAAGTCCAGAAGATCCCGTGCAGTAAAAACATTTAGTCCATAACATGATAATAATCCACAGAAAGATGTTGTCTCCTTTCAAATTATTAGGCCATGTACTCCTCTTCCGCTTGACCTCTGCGTTTTCCCGCTCAAAACTTCCAGAAACGTTGACGAGGCTCAGGTTTCAAATGACACCTCAATTAACCAATCACGATCAGCCATATGAAGCCTAGCGACCGGAGAAGCCAATAACATTTGAGTCGAACAGAAGGGCTTCCTTCTCTTGTGTGAAAATCGGGCCAATCAACCGAACTTTGCAGATAACGGACATTTTGACTTGCATCCAAGTAGTCGCCTCTAGAGGGAGCTGCAGGCCGAGCGGCCACGATGCAAATATCTGCCTAAATTTAAGAAGTGACATGTTTTGTTTTATCATTACTGTTATGCCATTTTATTTTTGAGGCAAAATGCTTTGTAAACATGTAGGATCCCTAATTATTCATTGTTTTTTATGATCTGAGCACAGCAGGCAGTGACAGGAAGTCGCTCCATTAAGGGAACTTGGGATCCTGCCATCATTTTGCATCTTAACTACACAGCAGGTGCTTTCTTTGGCCCGTGGGCCTCTTTTAAGCCTCAGTTTTAGTCCACCAAGAGACAAAGATTGGGCCTCTGGTGTTGATAACACCCCTCCAACACCCAGTGTCCATGTATGTCCTCAGTCCATCTGAGAGGGACTGTGAAATATTACAAACTCTCTTATATCTTCAAGCTGCAAGGTTTGTTTCTCAAAGCAAACATTAAAATGAACTCGCTCCTCTTTCTCATCTCTTCTTCTGCGTTCTGGTCCAGGTATGATGAGCTCAGTGCTGCTGTTTGATAAACTCGTCCCTCTGCTGGGGAGGAAACCACCATCTCTCCACCTCCCTCTGGAGACCAAGAAGAGGACATGAGCGCCGTCAGGAAGGACACGAGGAGACGGAGACAGACAGACTGTCTCCTGTCAGCAGGAGTTAGAAGAAGAACACTGATATGCACTTTTTTAAAGACTTGAACCTGAAGGTCGTCGACACAATGGACCACCATCATCCAGACTGTACGTTTTTGGGATGATTCCACTTTAATTAAAGACTTTAATTTAGTGTTTTTTAATGTTTAAGTTAAAATTCATCAACAGGTTTTTACTTATCGAGGCGGTCGATCGAGCACACATTGCACAACTAAAACTGTACAACACTGTAAAAGTCAGAAATCTGTCACTGAAGCATCACAACCAACACAAGAAAATGTGCTTCACACTTTTATGATTTTCAGGCAGGCAACACTGATATTTATCTACCCGTTTTCTGGTAATGTCAAGCACAAATACTGTTTTTGTGTATTAGAACAATTTACTTTACTTACTGACTTAATCAGATTTAAGTCATTTACAATGAAAGCTGAGAATTTGATGATCTTTGTTAATTAGCATTATAGTAATCAACTTTGTGTGTTTTTCTTAGTTTACAGAGAAATTATAAATATGATTCATGTGTATATTTAATGTGACATTCCAGAGCCAAGCACAGCGTAGGAATTTCCAGGTGTGTTTGTTTTTGCACAGATTTAAACAGGTTTCTCTGTAAAAACTGGAGGCAGATTAAACTGTTCACTGTTTGATTGAAAGAAGATTTCTTTAATGGTCCTTTGGTTTATTTTTGTCTGTTTGTGCCTGAATGGAGCCCAGGAGGGTTAAAACAATGATGAACACAAAATACCTGTCAGCAATTTAACATTGTTTTATGATCATTAGAAATTGAATTTTTGGGGTTTTGGACATCCATTTGCTCTCTGGGAAGTTTTTCAGCTTTCAGGTTTGATCTCCACCAACTTCACTTTGCTGTCTGGTGCAGAAAATGTGCTGGAAAAGTAGAATAAAAGAGGGATAAAATAACAAAAACTAATACAAAAACTATGCATTTATTGACAATTTCATACAAAGACATCAACTCTCCCCAGCCGGAAAATTAGATATTAAATTGGTTAAGTACAAAACATCAACATACATCAGCGTTTTGTTTTTGCAGTCAACAACAGGACGTGGGGATGCATCTCAATAGTCTACAGCAATGATCTCAGCTGCATACAGCACGATTATAGAGATGGAGGCGACGGGAGGATGAGCAGAAAAGCTACGAAGCAGCACGAAAGAAAATGCAGGAGGCTAGAAAAGACTATCAAGGCGACTTTAAGTACGTGGAAACAGGTTTGTTTGACAGCCAGGAACAGGAAGAGAGTGCGAGTACGAGCCGAGAGCCGTAAAGAAGTGCTGCAGTCCTCTTCTCCAATCCCATGATGCAACACTGGTGATCGGCTGCTGGAAGGACTTCCATCTGCAGAGAGAGTCAGAAACACATGGATGAACCCGACGGCTTCAGCGTCGTTATGCTGCTGCGCGTCATATGAAGTCACTGCAGCTGTTACCAGTGCTCGACGTCCGCGTCCTCAAACTGTCCAGCCTCCATCGCCGCTGCGTCCACCTCCATACCATCTGTCAACAACAGCAAACAAACAGCAGCGGCCAAAGGAGTCAGACAGCGTCCCAACAGCCGTATTTTTAAAATCATTTTCTTCATAGAAACATGAGGAAACATCAGGCTGCTGAGCGTCCGAGCCGAACCTTCGAATCCCGCCGTGGCCTCTTCAGTTCGGACCCCGGCCATGTGGTACTGCTGAGCGACCGACTGGGCTAGCATCCCCTCCAGCCTCTCCAGCGTGGCCTGGCCCTCCTGCGTGAGCGCCGACAGACCCTCATCGCAGGTGTAGAAGGTGGGGATGTCGGCGTGACCGTGCTCTGGGTGGAGGAGGAGAGAGGTGGTGACAGTCAAACTCAACTGAAGCCTGCTGAGCCTTCATGAGCACAAAGAGGCTTTAAAGCATTTCAAGAGTTGATTAACCTCACCTGCCTCTGCAACCCAAGGTCCAGACAACCAGGAAGAGGCGGACAGACGGAGACAAGGGGACAAAATAAAAGAGATTTAACGTTTTAGATTCAGTCCACAGCAAGTTATCAAAAACCTGCAACATCCGGTCGAGTTTGATCAGCTGAAGAGACGTTTCTGAACCCAAAGGGTCCTCCATTAAAGCAAAAACTGGACTGCATCCAAAGTCCAAACATGCTGTTTGAATAAATCTGATGGTCAGCGTCTCCATCGCACTCGACATGAGGCGCTTTACGCCGCGCCGCCATCTTTAATGCTGCTGGACATATTTTTCTGTTTCTGTTGTCAGACAATCAATCAAATTAACATTCGACCGCAGCTCACATTTTACAGAATAAACACTTTCGGATTTGCCAACCAGCCGCTCACAGACTGATGACGTCTGAACACGTGTGTGTGTGTGTGTGTGTGTGTGTGTGTGTGTGTTCTTCCTCACCGGCCTCCTCCACATCGTACTCCTCTCCTTCAAAGTCGTTGTCAGAGTTGTCGTCCTCTGGGTCGGGGTGCAGCGCCTGACACTCACACATGGCCGAGAACATGGACTCCACTGCGACACACGCACGCACGCACGCACGCACGCACGCACGCACGCACACACACACACACACACACACACACACACAGCATGTAAAACCACACTTATTCCTGACTGATCAGAATGTTTCTAATAAAGATCAAATGTACGAGGCGCCACTGTCACTAAAATGTGGTCGAATCTGATCTGAATGATGCCTGAAAGGATGAAAATGTGACCCTGGCTCAGAGAATCGGACCCTCGTCCTCGGAGTGCTCACTCACATGCCGCCTTGTCGCCGGGCACAAATCGAATCTCTGTGATCACTCCTTCGTCGTCATCACCACCGCTGCTGCTGTCGCTGCTGTCGTCTTCGTCGTCATCGGCTGCTTTCTCTGCCATTTCCGCCTCGTTCTCGTCTGAGGGGACGAAGTTGGAAAACATACGAGTGACTCACGGATAGAGACAGAAACACAGGCCGAGTTTCAACGTTCAAGATGGCTTTTGTTGATTTTTAGTTGTTGATTCTTAGTTTTTGTTGCATTTGAATAAAGTGTTCGACGATGGTAAAATCACTGTTTTTGTGAGTGGAGGCTGGTGGCTAAACAAAAACAAACTTACTCCTCAATAAAATCAGTCTCTGTAGGGATCAACAACAACAACCCAAGGCTGTCTGTGGTAAACAAACACTTTCAGTGGACGTACACTGACGGAGCGCGAACACCCACACGGATTAAACCGCATCGTTTCGCGGCTGCCAGCTGCAGCGCTCATGTTCAAAACTTCAAAAAGTGTCATCTCCATTAGTCACTTAGACGCACAAATCATGGGAAAGCAGGATCCATAATCAGACGATATGTGAGCAGAATTCCTCCCGTTTGTTCAGGATATGGAAATCTTCCAGGAGATGTCGACCAACCAGAAACACGACGTCACTTCATTGACTGAAAACGAAATGTAAAGTCAAGCTGAAACAAGTGAACGCTCTCACCTCCGAGTTTGCCGTTGACCATGACGTACAGGTGTTCCTGCGGGTAAGCACTGACATCTCTGGAGATGGCGTGCAGGCCGATGGTGGGATACTCCAGAGCGAAACCCATCCCAGAGCCATCGAACCACGACAGGCGTCTGAGGTGGAAACAAAGACAAAGCTGACAGATGTTTGTTTGGTTATGCTGCAGAGACAGAGACACAAAGGGTGGAGACACATGCTGTGCGGCACATTTAACAGCATTTCAGCTTCAGTGGACTATTGGACCAGGACAGGAAACATGGATGAATGACTCGTTTAAACTATGAAATGTCTGAACAATTGTGAAAATGCTCATTATGACTTCCCAGTCCAAGTGAAACCAGCTGGCTATCATATATGAGACAGAAACATCAAATCCTCTCATTTAAGAAGCTGCTGCGAATGTTTGCTTTGATTTATTTTGAAAGTGACAACACCGGAAGTGCTTAGCACGAGGAGTGGCGCTGCTCTTATTGAGCTTGTAGGTGTTATTACACTGTGATTTTCTTTCCTGTATATTAGTGTACTTGAACATAATGTCTATTAAACACGGATAAAACACGACCATACACCTGAGAGCGGTGGTTCAAAGCGAAAAACAAGCGCCATGTACATCACTTACGTTTCGGCAACGTAGAGCGTGCCGCAGCCCAGCTTCTGGCCGTCCATCACCGCCGTGGTCTCGGCTTGCTCATGCCGTACTCCCTCAGTGGGAGGACGGAGGTTTTTCAGTAAAACCATCGTCTGGGCAGCCGTTACGTCTGCGGACCCGCTGGATAAATCGGAGGGAGAGGACAGAGACCACAGGCTGGTGTCTGCAAGGGGCTACGTGACCTATTTCGTGCCACAAAGCTTGCTAATTTAACCCGGGATAACTTCTCAGTATTAAATACTCGACAGCTGGAGGCGGATAAACTGCTATAAACTAGTGCTTTTCTTCTCCGGGATTAACTAAACCAGGCCGAGCCGTTCAGAGAGACAACACACGCGGAAAATACACAAGTTAACAAACTGTTGTTGAAGCGAGTGATGCTACGCTGCAAGCTGACTGCTCCTCAAGATCGACGTTCAAAGACGAAATATCGCGTCAAGATGAAAACGCCTGCCTCATCGCTCCAGAAAAAAAACAAGTGCGATGCCGACTGTTGGGTGCATACCGCCACCTACCGTACCGGAGTGTGCACATCAGGTTCCAGTTTATATTAATCTATCATAATTTAATAAACGATAATAATAACAACAACAACAACAATAATAATAATAATCGTCGTTGTCGTCATCATTATCACAAGTCATTATGAATAATTGGCTAGCATTCAGAATAGTTTTAGCCAATTATTGGCATTTGATATAAACGTGTCAATCTTATTTTGAATTTTATTTTGAATGTTTGACCGGAAGCCTTGCCTATATGTCATTATGTCTATTTTGACGGTACAGGAACTCCATTGTACTTACTCACTGTGGCCACTAGAGGGACCAACACTCATATTCTGCATATGTTACTGCTGTAATGTCGATCTGATAAAAACTCTTGCTAGCTAGCTGACGGTAGGTTTTTCTTTTGATCGTGAGGCACTCAAGGGCAAAATTCTTACGGTAAACTATAACAAAATCATTTTTGCCATGGAGGTCACTCGTACGAACCGTCTGAGTGCCTTGGTTCAGGGTCCCTTATCGGTCATAACGTAAATGTCACGTTAATGTTGGTTGAGTTAACACGACATATTTACATGTGTTAACTGATGGAAAACTTGATTCCAGATCACTACGAAGGCACAACTGCAAAATACAGAATGTACATACAAAATATTACTTTTTTTGCTATTAGACACTGGTGTAGTTACATATCATAACCGCCGGAGGGCAGTGTGTCCATAGACATACACAGTAAACGCTGTAATGGAAGGCGGCAATTCAATTCAACTGAGACAACTTCCTGTACACCTCAAAATAAAATGTTCAAATAAACAAACGCACACAGCATTCCTCGAAAGACAAGAACGTTTCAAAACCTGTTTTGTTACATTTAATTTAGTCACATGTGAACATGAAGATGAAAACAAACACAATGTCTCCATGTCACAGAGACCACAGAGTGAATCCACTCACTGAAAACAGTCGGATGACATTACAGAAACATAAAAGCTTGTGTCACCAGTTTTTGGGTTGGTTTTAGATCAGCTGAAATATTATATGTCCCTGATTGGTTAACTGTAACTTCATTCATTGAAGTGATGCCAGAAATCTGTCTTTTGGTCGTTAAAGCTTCAGGCTTAAACCTCAGACCATGAAAGTGGATGTGAGTATGAGTTTTCGGTGATGCTCAGCTGGGATTCACATCGGTTCTGTTGAATTTGAGTTGTTTTCACAGCAGATGAAAGTCTGAAAACCTCCAACAGAAAATCTTCCAGGAGGAAAAAAGGCACAGACACTGTTTTTGAAGAGATGCCTGGGATGTTGGTTTTAATAACTTAGAAAACATTTATGTTACAGCGATACTACAGGAACAGTACAACAGAGAAATGGAAGGAGCTGCACTCACATCCAGTGGTGCCTCGTTGAATCCAGATTAGTCGGACTGAACATTTTAAAACCAGCAGATTCTGCCACAGTGGAGATCAGACGCACATCAGGCTCAGTGCTCCGACGTCGGGCTGGTGGCATAAACACACACTAATCTCCCCTTTCCTGCAGAAACGGGCTGCTTCATGCTGCCGTGACGTGTTATTGGAGGGTTTTATCTTCCTTTGTGTCCAAATGTGTCGGCGGGTTTTCCACCACGATGACAGAAAACAAACTGAGCAGCACTGGGAGTCCAGTTGAGCTCATAAATGAAACCAATTCACCGCTCAGATGATCTAGATGCTGCCCTGCAGGTCTGCATTAAGGGGATTTTCCAGCTAATGAGACCCGTTAACGAGCATTTCATCTCATTATCGCCTGAACGACAGCAGGAAAGCACCTGAAAGAACAGTTAGCGTTCAGCCGGCCGGAGCGCACCGAGCTCGTACCAAACTCAGAGATCCAAGTGATCAATGCAACTGCTCGTCTCATTCGGTGCTTTTGGCAAACGGAGTTAGACTCTGCACAAACAAACCAAAGTTTTCTAAAGCTGAACGCAAACATCAGCTGGTTTTCTGAGTTTTCTCCAAAGCTAAATGCGAACCATTAATCCAGTCTGAGATCTGACTTCTGCCTTTCTTCAACATGATCTTCAAGGATGCTGTCAAACGACGTCAGTCCTGAAGATTCAGATCTAATAAATAAGATTACTGGTGAAGTCACATGGCTACAGAAACGTCTCTATGAGCTGTGGACCTCTGACAGGTTATAAGATGGGTCACACAGAGCAGTAATAAAGTGCCCGACTCACTAAAAAGCTCACACATCGATTTTAAAATGGAATGAAAGTAGAAAAATAAACGTCCTTCTTATCTGAGTCTCTCTTTTTGTGCATCTTCAGCTCTTTCACGTCCACCTTCACGTCTCACGTCAACGTTTTTTCCTCTGACAGAAGCTTTTTTTTCCAGGTGAAATGTGGAAAGCTGATCAGTCCGGGCCTGAAAGGCACCAGACGAGCTCAGAGGAGCTGAATCCTGAACGAGTTTCTGCTCGTGGGACATCTCGAGATAAAAAGGGAAACATTAGTGGAATGAAAAATGGATTTCCTGCAGCAGAAAAGCGAGTTAACTGTGTTTGTAATTTGGATTAAAGCCAATTAAAAGTGGGGAAGATGAAATGCTTCTGCTTTAGCCTGTTTTTTGCATTTTATTTGAACATTTGACCTTTTATTCTTGTATTTGCATCTGTCAGGGATTCAGCAGCAGAAGGTCTTTGCTGCTTCACTTTAACTCCTCTAAATCATCAGATTGTTGTTTTTTCTTTGGAAAACAAACCGCTGAATTAAACGAGGGGTTTTGAACGCGTCAGGTGACTCCTGCTCTGAAAAGTGATTTGATAAATGTGTTTTATTGCTCACAAACACAGGCTCAGAGTTTCATCCAGTTCTCTGAAAGCCAACTTTTTACTGATACAAAGAGATAAAGGAGAGGTCTCCAGCGTGTGTGTGTGTGTGGGGGGGGGGGTCATTAGAGATGGAGGGGCGGGGGAGTGTCCAGGTGAAACCAGCCTCCACCTGTGAACAGCAGGATGAAACTCATGTAAAGCCTGAACAGTGCTTTGACTGGATGAACTCGCTGCAGGTGAGTGAATCTGAGCAGTGACGCGAGCTGAAATCTGCCGTTCGATCGGCGTTAACTTTGCTCGCCTGAGCCTCAATCAGAAAATAAAACCGGATCATTTTCCTTCTTAAAAGCTGCTGCTTCCCTTCAGGGGCACGAAACGTTAAAAACCTTTGCGGAGGTGAAGCGCGGGGCTGAGAGTGAGCAGACTCCACGCTGGTCTGCAAACACGACCGGGACCGGCAGCTGAAGCCTGGTCGCTCCACTCATCACTCGCAGCAGCATCTCTCTGCTCTCCTTCATATAGAAAATAGAACACTATATTTTACAAGAGGACTAAGAGAACAGAACATCTATTATCTTACAGGAACAGCGTACAGGCAACGTATGTACAGCAAACATGGTCCCGCCAGGCCGAGGGTCTGCGGCGAGCGGCGAGCGGCGAGGGAGCCGCCTGAAACCGAACACTTTGTGGAACGTGATCTGGATCCAACGCTCCGTCCCGGTCAGGGTCTTACTCTTCTGTCTTTTCTTTGCACCCTGAGGTCGAGCTACCTGATCTCGCTCATTTTAGGGATCTGAGCCGAACTGACTGGAAGCTCTGTCTGCATTTAAAGCCCAAATGTTCAGAAAATGACTGTTTAAACGCCTAAATTAACCAGAACACGAGCTGAATCCTTCGCAGCCAACAGCTTCCCTCCATGAGCTGCAGGGTGGCCACGTTTTCATATGTGACGTCATCAAACTGACTTTAAAACTTGAAAATGCTCCGTTTATCATCACATTATGATGGCAGGAAATCCTCACGCTGAGAATCAGGGACCAGAAATCGACTTTTTCATTTAAAAAGTGACGTCCTTTAAAGGAACGGCGTGTAAAAAGTGTCCGCCGCCCCTCCACACAGACAGGGGGCAGCGTATCACCGGAGCCACCGCTAGCTGCTGCTCATGATACTTTGGCTGTAGCTACAAGCTGCTGTTAGCTCGTCAGCTCAGTTAGCCGTGCAGCTAGCTCAGCTGGCGGGAGCTCGGAGCCCCGCGGGCTCAGAACCAGGTTCAGGAGCCTCCCGGTGGACACGGCCGGACCAGGACTGGACCAGGAGGAGGCCGCTGTGATGACGGCGTCCCGAAGTGAGCAGGGACCAGGACTGTGACCTGGTGTGAGACGTGCGTCGTCACCATTTGGTCCTTGGATTGGACGCAGGATCACTTCCAGTTCCACAGAAACGCGTTGGTACTGTTTTGTAATCACGCAGATGGCGTTGGCGGTCGTGAGGAGACAGGAAACGAGCAACATGTCCTCCGCTGGGAGCCGACCCCTGAAAGATGTGATTATCTGAGACTCATCTTGACCTTCAGGCTACTGGGTCATTTTTCAGTTTCAACAATGAAAACACCAAAACGTCCACGGCAGAGACGGATGTCTCACACCTGGACAAATAAAAGCGGAGCTATCTGCACGAGCAGATCCGTGAGGGGACGCAGTCTGACCATCGGACCACTCGACCCAAAGTGTTCGGTTTGACGCCGCGCTCTCCCCGGCGGCGGGCTGTTAAGTGCTATGAGAATGATGAAGTGCTTTCGGGTGAGGTACAGTACAAACAGACTCCGGCGTCCAAACGGGACGAATCTACGGTCATCCCGTCACACGACGTCCAGAGAAATGGTCGCGGTGACCTCTGGCTGCGTGCGAGCGCGTCCGCGGAAACGCGGCGTGCTGCCGGTCCCGCCGCGAGGTCGCTTTTGGTCCGGCCGGCGTCCGTTCTGCCAGAGGTGATGGCGACTGGAAATGAGCGCTCGTGAGTCTGTGTTGACGTACAGCACGTGACGGTGGATAGAACTCTACCACGAAACAACAGCGAGGTGGAAGAGCAAGACAGGTGGACAAGAGGGGGGAGGAAGAGGTGGAGGGCGAGGGTGAGGGAGCCAGTTCCAGAGGTGGATTGTGGGTAAAAAGGCCTGACAGTTAAAAGAAACGACTGAAACAAAGAGGCGAGCGAGTCTCACACAAACGGCCATCATGACTGCGGACTGTTCTGGACAGAGTCTAATGAGTCTGTCTGGCCCTCCTCCTCCTCCTCCTCGTCCTCCTCATCCTCATCTTCCTCCTCCTCTGGATGGAAGGGGCCGTTGTGCCTGCCCTGCCTGCCTGAACCTGCACTGTCCCTGGGCAGAGGGGGACTTCCGGGCCCAGGCTTCGCCGGGCCTCTGGAGGTCCGATGTCCGTTTGACGGAGACAGGCTACGGCCCCTCCCCTTGTCCTGAGCGTCGCTGTCGGCCCTCCTCTCCGCCGCCGAAGACTTTTTGGTCGACGCCTTCAGCCTTCCTTCGCCTTCCTCCTCGTCTTCCTCTTCGTCGTCGTCGGAGTCGATGCGGTTGAGTCTTTTGCGGACTGGACGGTCCTCCTCCGATGACGACTCGGACTCTTCTGACTCGTCATCCTCATCATCGTCTTCATCCGTGGAAGGGCGCCGTTTCTTCAGCATCTGAGCGAGACGTTTGCGCCGCTGCTGTGACAGAATCTCCCTCCTCTTCCCCCGGCCCATCTTCTCCAGGTCCTCGTCTTCTCTGTCCGTCCTCTTTAATCTCCTCCGCTTGTCTTTCTCCTTCTCCATCAGTTTCCTTTTCAGCCGCCTTCCTCTCTCTCCGTCGTCGTCCTCCTCCTCCTCGTCTTTGTATCTCCTCCTCTTTTCTCTCATCCTGTTCCTCCTCAGGTCTTCCTCCTCTCTTCTCCTCCTGTTCACTCTCCTTCTCTGCTCATCTTCCTCTTCGTCTTCATAGTCATCCTCCTCATCAGAGTCTCTGGAAGAAGGCGACGCTGAAAGAGAAACAAAGGGGGAAGAATTTCATCACTGATAGGACGGACGTGACGGACGTGACGGACGTGTGTCAGTGATGCTGCTCAGATCAATACCTGACAGTATTAAATTGATGGTAAACTGATTGATTGATTGATTGATTGAATGATAGATATTAAATTAACTGTCAGTAAAGCGTTCAAAGACAGACGAGGCTGCGGCGTCGCACTGACCGTCGCTGTAGTCGCTCGACAGATGCTCCTTGCGTTGTCGGCCGCGGCGTTTGACCTCGCGCTTCTCGCTGGAGGCGTGGGAGTTGTCCGATGACTCGGACGTCTCGCGGTAGTTGACCTGCTGGCGCTGGCCCCGCCTCAGGCCCCGCCTCTTCTTGTCAGCGTCGCTGTCAGTCATGTCGCTGAACTGGTCCGAGTCTGGAGAGGACACAGAGGATGTATAGATCACTCTTCATCAGGAGTTTGAATCAGCTTCTTTTAATCAATTCATCTTTTCAACTGTAATCTTAGAAACATTAACAGCGTTCGATTAAACACAACCATCTCCAAAAAGAATCCATCCCGCAGTGACACTCACCCATTTCTTCGTCGGTGTCTTCCTCCTCTTCCTCGGAGGAGCGTCTCCGCCGCCGCCTCAGCCGTTTCCTGCTGCGGCGCTGAGTCCTGCTGGGTCGGAGTTTAGAAACGCCTCTCGGCGCCCGTCTGGGGCGGGTCCCGCTGTCCAGGCTGCCCACGTCACTGCCCGCATCTTCATCTTCCTCCTCATCATCATCTGCCCCTGACGCACCGAAATCCTCGTCCTCTGAGCTTTGAGGGGGAAGACGATTCGAAAAATAAGCCAAACAGAAGAAGTGACGCAGCGAGAACAGACTCCTGCCGCAGGCGTTTACAAAATCAATAAAGTTTATCAGTTTGAACATCAAGTATCTTTTCTGTGTGTGTGTGCGTGTGTGTGTGTGTTTGTGTGTGCATGTGTGTGTGTGTGTGCGTGTGTGTGTTACCTGTTGCTGAGCATGAACTCGTCCTCGCTCTCTGCTGCCGTGCTGTCACTCTCCAGGTCGTTCAGTCTCCGCTTCTTCCTGTTTCTGGCCGAATGAGCCTGGCTTCTGATTGGCCGTTGGCTCTCCTTGCCGTCCTCTGATTGGATAGCTGTGATGTCTTTGTCTTTTCCTGCTCCTACATCAGAAGAGTCCAAATTAGACGTTAGTTGGAGTTTGCGTTCTCAGTCCTCTTCATGTGGTGGAAGTTGTCTTTGTCCACTCACCTCCACAGATGTCCCCGATGTCCTCCTCTATGGCCTCATCAATGGCGTCGTCAAAGTCATCAAACCTGCAGCGCGCACACAAACACACACACACACACACACCTGCTGACAGCCTGTGTGGGATCTCAGCTCTGACAGACTGATCACCTGATCAGCACAGAGGACAAAGAGTGTCTGAGACATGACGCTGTTTGTTTGGACACACAGCAGCGCACCTGAAGCCCACCCGTAGCCCACCTGTAGCCCCGCCCAGCCGCACTCACCTGTAACTGATGTGCTTCCTGGTTCTGGTCGATCTCCTCCCCAGATTTTTACTCTTCTTGGAATCTTTCTTCTTCGCCGACTTCTCCTCTTCCTCCTCGTCTCCCTCCTAAGACAATCAACATGTTACAATCGTCTGAAACTGAAAACACGTTGTGAAGCCGTGTGAGGACTCGAGTTGCCATCGACTCACAGGAATGATGTTCTCCACGCTGATTCCCACATACACCAGCCGCTCCCGCCTGGAGAGACGGCGAGAGACGAGGGTCAAAACTCACGCCTCGCGGGCTCATTAATAAAGGGCTGACTGATTGGTCGCAGCGTGTGCTTACCTCCTCTCTGCTCGCTCTCTTTTCTTCAGAGCGCTGTCCAGATTCTCCAGCTGCTCCTCCAGTTTCTCACACAGCAGCTTCTGAGGGAAGAAACCCAAAATGTGTTGTTGATCAGCTCTGAGCATCGAACCTCAACGCCGTCAGCACCACTGAGACACGTCCAGAGCTGGAGCTGAACATCTGCTCACAGCTGGAGTCCCATTTTCTTCTTCTTTGATCAAATAGTTTAGGTCACATTTAGCGGTTTATTTAGAAAGAGTTATTGATTTGAGAGCTGTAACACAATAAGAGCTGAGATGTGCGTCGTGTGTGTGTGCGTGTGCGTGTGTGTGTGTGTGTGCGTTAGTCTGTCTGTCTCTGTCTCTGTCTCTCGTCTCTTACGTGCTGGCAGGGCGGACAGAACCACTCTCCATCTGGAATCAACATGAGTGGCGGCCGCAGACAGGCAGTGTGGTATCCGCTATCACAGGAGTCACACAGCAGGATCTGAGGACACACACACACACACACACACACACACACACACACACACACACACACACACACACACACACACACACACACACACGTTAAACTCCACACAGAAAGCCTTGAAGTGGGAGGATTTCTAAAACGATGGCTTCAAAGCTGAAAATCCTCTGTAGTGTTAAATATCTCTGTCTGCTGCATTAAAGTTTCCCAGATCATAAAAACAGCTAAAATGTCCAACAGTACATGGACGGGGGTGTCCACGTACTGTTGGACATGTGTATCAAAAGGAAAAGCGGCTCGTCTCACCAGCTCGGGGTGGTTGGGGAGGCCGCACTGACTGCAGGCGTCCTCGCTGGGAATCTCCTCAGATTTACACGACTCCTCGGAGTCGCTCCCTCCTTCGCTCTCTTCCTCTCGCCGTTTCCTCCCCCTGTCCTCCATCTCGCCTCCCTCGTTCAGTTTGCGTCTCTTCGCGCGGATGTTGGACCATCGGGGGCGCCGGTGCCTCCTTTTGCCCTTAAGACGCAGCAGAAGAAGAGAAAGACGAATTAGAGCGGAGAGGTCAGCTGAGTTCACGTGCTCGCTCGCTCAGGACGCTCAGACTGATTACCCTTTGTTTCCTGGTTTGACCAGCAGGTTCTGGTTTTCTGTCTTTCTTGGTAGTCGAGTCCTGTTCCTCTTCATCTTCCTCCTCTTCGTCGTCGTCCTCCTCCTCCTCCTCCTCCCCCTCCCGGGCTCTGGTGGGCAGTGCTTGTTTTCTTTGTGGCTTCTTTCTCTGGCTCTCGGCCGCCTTCGAGCTCGGCCTGCAGGTTGGCAAAGCAGACAATCTTCAACAAAGACGGCATCGAATCAAAGCGGCTGTGAGATCACAGTGAGACACTTCAGAGAGTTTGGTTACACACATACCTGCAGATCCTCGCAGACCTCCTCAGCGGCCTCCCTTCCTCCTGCACCTCCTGCACCTCCTGGTCCCTCTCCTTCTCCTCCTCCTTTCCCCCCTTCCCTCTCAGCTTGTTTCTCCGGTGTGGAGGAATCTTGATCTTCAACCTGATTCCTTCTTTCTGGAGCTCAGAGGAGGCTTCCTCACGGCGACCCTGCCTCTCCTCTGATCCAAGCCCAGACTCCTTCGCTCCAAACGGGGCCGCCAGCCCTCCGTTGACCCCGTCTCCCTGGTGCTCCTTTGTTTCCTGCTGGTCTGCTCTTGGAGGAACGGCGCTTCCTGATTCTGCCTCCAGCTTTCCATCTTTACCTCCTTCTTCCTCTGCAGGGCGTGCAGAGCCCTCTCTCCTCCTGTCCTCCCTCTCATCCGGGCTGTCACATTTCTTTTGATGACTCCTCTTGTCTGACTGCTCCTCTGTGGTTTTGTCGCTCTGGTCTTCTGCCGTCTGCCTTTTGGGCTCCTCTGTGGACTGAGGCAGCGAGGAAACACCGACAGAATCCACTTTCCTCTCGACAACTTCAGGGAGCTGCTCAGGTTTTAAGGAGGACAGCGGTAGTTTTCTGGGTGTTTGAGCCTCCAGCACTGCATGAGGAGGAGGAGGAGGAGGAGGAGGAGGAGGAGGAGGAGGAGGAGGAGCAGCCACCGCCTCCCCTTCAGCAGGCCCCTTCCTCACCAGCACTGACTGCCGGCTCACCTCCCTCTCCTCCTCCACAGCTCTGGAGCCCTGGTGGTCTGAGCTCGGCCCGTTTTGTTCCTGTTGGTCCACACTGGGGGCTCTGTGACGCTCAGATGGGCTGCGGATGACCCCTACATGACCTACTACGCCGACTTGACCTATGACCCCTATGACTCCATTTTGACCCTCTTTGTGCGGCAGGAGGAGAGACGCTCTCCCATTGGTCAGCTCTTGCCTCGATGCGGTGACCACCAGTTGCTGCTGCTGCTGTGAGGCGGCTTGACCACCGGGGGGGGCTGATAAGCTCAGCACCTTGGCCTCTCTTGCGTGACTGTCCTTGGTCTGGATCACTGAGGGGTTACACACAATAATACTGCTGCTGTTGCTGTTGTTGAGGTGGTTGCTGTGGTAGCTCTCGGCTAGCTTCAGCTCCCTCTTCTTCAGTGGTATCTTGGCCTGCTGGCTGCTCCTCACGACCGCCCGCTCTGCTTCCTCTTCCTTGTTAATTTCTGGCTTCGTCACAGTCGCGCCCGGTGCCATGACGACCGACACAGCATTTTTGGGGGCGTCAGCATCCCTGGATTCTGATTTGACGATGGTGGTGATGGTGCTCACGCGGTTATCAAAGACGGGCGGTTTGTGATCCGTCTTCTCTTCTTTCACTTCCGCCTCAGTGCTCTCCTGCTTGATTGGCTGCGTCTGCTCCTGTTTGACCACTGAAGAACAAAAGAGGCAAAGAAATTACACTCGAGAAACAGCAAACTCGTCTCAGCTCAGCTCGTTTCTCATAGAACAAACAGAAAAGTGTCAGTACCTTGTTTTAGGGGCTTCTCTTCCTTTAAAGGATCAGCCTTCTTACTGTCAGTGTGCTCCTCTGTGGTCGTGGAAAGTTCTGGATTGGTGCTTCCAATGGCCTCCTCCCCTAAACCGTCATAACACACACACACACACACACAAACATGGACACACGCACACACACTCAGTACTTCACAGACAATCTCTTTTTTTTTTTTTAACCATCATCAGCGGCTGAAATGTGACTATCAGCACGATGGAGGCAGAAAATCAGTGTGATGTTGGACTTTTCAGTTTATTCAGATTATTTTTAGTCATTTTTCTCTTTGTCCTTAAAGGTCGAGTTGTTTTTTTGAGTGAAAGTTTAAATATTTTCTCAGCCCTGTGATCCACACCAACCATCTGCCCATGAGCCGAACACACCTGCGTCTTTCACTGCAGGGCTGGTGCTCCCGGGTCCGGCCTGGTTCTGGTCCCGGTCCTGATTCAGGTTTGGCTCAACCTGGGCCTTGAGCAGCTCCAGAGCCTCGGCCAGGTCATTGCGTGTCCTGAGAAGACAAACAGAGGAAACGGTAGCAGCAGATGTGACTGCAGCATGAGACACTGGTCCCACCTGCCAACACCTCTGAGAGACACATCCAGCAGACGAGGACAACAGCACTACCTGACGATGCAGTTCCAGGTGGACCCGTCCTGGTCGTCCTGCTCCTCCGTGTACAGCCGGATGTTCTGCTCCTGGTCCAGCTGCAGCCAGTACATCAGGCCCTGCCGGTCCCGACCAATCGGCTGTAGGCGCATCTTCTCTGGGTCCTCCTCATTAATCGCCATCTTGAACTTCAAGTTGTCATCGAACTGACACTCGCAGAGATACTGCAGGGTGAACGAAAGAAATGTGTGGAACGGGGGGGGGGGACAAGAAGGTGGTTAATGTGGCTGCAGCATTGAGTGCAGATGTTTGCAGCTACTGGCTGCACTGATCACATGAAGTTAAACAGGACATGTCATACTTTGAGGATACTTGACTTGCACTCCATGGACATCTCCTGGTAGCCCTTCTGCTCCAGCTCCCATGCCCAGGTACTGTTCAGCTCCTGGCAAACCTACAGGAAACAATGATTACAGGCAGTCACTGCACACGAGCCTGTTTGCACAAGTTCTCTGTCCCACACCGACACGTCCCGTTTAATCTTCTCTCATGTGCCTCCTCCTCCTCTTACAAGAGTTCTCCATCTGTCGACCACAACAGAAACAAGGCTCTGCAGTCGGTGGGAGGTTCTCGGATGTCACTCCACTTACATGACCAGTGTGTAGGATTTAGTGGCATCTCACAACCATCTGAATATCCTCCCCGAACACGTGCAGTCAGCCGAACACACACACATGCACACACACACACACACACACACAGGCCTCACCTTAGCCAGGTACTTTTCCCAGCGGTCGGTGGTCACAGTCCTCCCCAGTTTTCTCAGCAGCTTGACGTGGAGCTCCACAAGGGGTTTAGGAACTGGAAAACACGCAAGATGATTAGAAACATGACACTTCTCATCTTAACTTTCCAGAAATCTCTACAGCTCCAGCGTCAGCAAGCATTCGTTCTGCTGAAGTGCCCATGAGCACGACTTCAAACCCAGCCGCAGGATTGGTTTCTCTGCACCTTTCCTGTTCACCCTGATCACACACATGTGGGCACTTTGTGAATGTCCATCACATGTTTTAGACAGGCTTCAGCTGCTCGCTCAGCTGACGTGATCCAACCCAAACATCATCTCTGAATGTCTACCAGTCAACCAGTCTAACACTAGCAGCGTTACTGGCCGTGTGTTAGCTTACGAACAGTTTATTCTGTCTACGAGTAAATACATGTTCACTGTGTGGATGTAAACAGTCACACAGAGCAAATGATTTTAGCACGCACAGCAACAACAGGCCTGAAGCTGACCAGACTAAAGGGAAGCTAATGCTCTACAACCTCACTGTAAATCTTTGCATCACTCATCTTTATTAATGAGACGTCTCTTTGAGGTGTTTCTAACAGACGCTGACGTGAACGTCATCAGTGGTCAAACTCAGACAGCAGAAAAGCTAAAGAATGCATTAAACTTTAACCTGAGGAGGGGTCTGTAAGTCAACCTCGAGTCATTTCATGAGAGACGGCATCAAAACACAGCTCCTCTTTTCTGCTATCCCTATTTTTTATTTACTTTTATTATTTCTTGTCTCTATTATGTCTTAACGTTTTTATTTAGGATGTAAATTCAATGTTACATCTGTCCTCTGACTGATGTAGGTTTTGATATTGTTGTGACTGTCAGTTCTGCCTCAAAACCAATAAAGAAAACCCAGAAGAATCTGGAAATGAACTAATAACTCAAAACACAACTTGATGTGTGGTCTGATGTGAGGCGGTCACGGACCCATGAATGTACAGGAAATTCCACTGTCCTCTGCGGGCACGATAAACTTCTTCACATTGTCAACACAGAGCCATAATCCCTACTGTGAAAGTGAATTTAATCGTGCCTAACTCTGAAATGACAGAGAAATATTAAAAACTAACGGCTGTTATATGACCTGTTGTTTAACTCTGGTCGTGTATAACGTACAAAGGCTAAGCAACAGAATTAACGGTAACGTCAGTTGAAAACTAGCTAGCTAAAAGCTAGTGGCCGACATGACTTGAAAAGCTGCCAACACGACAGCTTCGACTTTCAAACATCTCTTTCCAAAAACGGTAACGCGGTAAATTAACTGTAAGGCTTCGTGTTGTACTTTAAAAGTTGACGGAATCTTGATGCTAACTAACTAGCAGCAGCTAGCATCCATACTGCGCATGTGCACATTTGACAGCCGCTCTACCAATGGCAAAAAAAAAAAATAACATCCACTGTTTTTAGCTAACATCAGTAGCTCCGTTTTGACAGCCGTCTACAATACAGATCGAAGACAAATATATTCTTGCCGCGAGCAAATGGTTAACACACACTGACTGGACTGACATATTGATGTCGTTTCAAGCCGACTGCCTGTGAGGCAAGGCCGGTGAAAAATTACACCTGACAACACTCCGGAGCTAGTTGGTTGGCCGTGTGTGGTCACTAGGCTGTGCTGCATCATGGCTCCCACACCAAGTTTAGCGTTAACAGATCAATATCAACCTTGACAACATTATCGACGACCTGTCACTTGACTCTTACCTAAACCCCTTTGGGTATCGTGCCAAAATCTGTACCCCCGTCTGTATCCGTTTCCTCCAACTTTAGCACAAACATGCAGCATCGTCCAAAGTGTGGAGAATTGGGAGTGAGGCTAGTTTAGTGTTAGCGGTCCAACGTTACGCTTCCTCTCAGCCCAAATGTTTCCTCACAAACTTGGACAAAAACTGGTCGTCTTTTAGAGGAAAACGGTCTGTGTCAGAGTCAACAACCGGTAAGAAAGCGTAAGTAAGAGGCTCGCTGACTAAACTCAGTCTAATGCTGCTCTCTGGGCCACACACTCAACATTTTCGTCATCCTCATCATCATCACGATGATGATGGTGATGGTGGTAGTGGTGGTGGACCCCTTCTCCTTCGGTTTCAAGTGTCGCAGCTTTCCACCACTTCTTCGCCCCACCACCACCACTACCACCACTACCACCGATCTCTCACCTGTCGTGGTATCCCGCAGATACCTCTCCATCTGCGGGAAAGTCATCTCGGGCAGATCCAGCGTCGCTCCGTAGCGATCCAGGAACGAACATACCTCCGCGAAGCTCGGGCAGAGCGCCGGGCCGGAGCTTCTCACCACCACCGGAGCAGCCATCTTTCCAGGCGGAGAGAAACAGGAGGGGAGGGCTCGCTGTTAGGATGCGACTGTGCGAATGAAATGAATGGAGTGAAGCTTCTACCGATGTCAAGGTAAACAGTACGAGAGTCCGCACATTCCGGGTTATATTTTCAAAATAAAACCGCTTGGGACGCGCGTGCTGGGAGCGTCAAAGAAAGAATCAAAGTTAAAGGATGTGGAAGACCACTTTTAATCCCGTGAACTATTTCAAAAAAATTGTAATTATATTAACGGTGTGATGTTTTTATTTTTGTTGCTGTCTCAATAAGATACACATTTTAAGCTTTTAGTTTAGATATACAATAATTCCCTATCCGGTAGCATTGTTCATAGTTTACAGCAACTTGACGCAGCTGCGAGAAGTTGGGAGGACCAGGAGTCCCTAGCGAGAAATGCCCAGAATTCAATGCGATAGAACAACATCAAAAATATTTCAAAATGGTTTTGGTTTTTATCCCACACATTTCACCAGAATACACTGCATGTCGTAAATTCACCCTCCATCGGTCTTCTACAAAAATTATAAGCCAAAAGTAAGGATGATCGATGGATCAAACAGCCCTGTCTCATGGTTTGTGTTAACAGTAAAGACAGTTTGGCTTTTAAACAGGCTCGCTCGGTCCTTTCTGTCGCTCTGTATCGCTGCATGCTGCGTAGATAGTCACGCTGCCCGGAGGATGCTGCCTTTAAGGACTGTTGGAAATGTGTGGTATCGCAGGTTTTTTGAACAAGTTTGCGATTTGTCAGAATTTTCACATCATGTTTTTGACTTCAGAGAAAACCTGATGAAAACCTAACTCATTTATGTAGAATTAGTACTTTAGATTAAAACTACATCAAGTTAAGTTATGCTTCATTGATCCCCGTAGAGAAAGTTCTGCATTTGATTATTCAGAGGTGTTAAAGGCAGCGGGCAGCCAGTGAGCGGTGCCCCGGGACCAGGTCCAGGTCTAAGCCAGCGCCCTGATCAAGGACACTGACAGGAGAATTAACAACCATACATGCTCATAAACAAAGCACAAAGTTGTTAATTTTTTATTTTTTATTTTTTTTTTTCGTGATGTAGTCCACTTCTGAATGTCTACTGATTTTCAACATTTAAAATTTAATGTGTTGAAACTTTATGTGGATGTTGATAAATCAGTCAGATTAATGATGTCACCTGAGGATTTGATGAAAACTTTGTCCTGCTGTCGTTGAAGCTCATGCCTAAACTCAGCCTTCCCATCACAGGAGCTTTTGTTGCCGTTTCTCGGCCTGTGCTGACTTGCCTGCAGGTTGACTTCATGGAGCTGCAGCCTTTGACTAACATAGACCTATTTGCCACAGTGTCAACATGGACTGTGGAAAAACAGACATTCAGACACAGTTTGGCCTTTTTAAGACATGAGTTTACTGCTCAGCGCCATATTTCTCAGTTACAAGAATAAAGCCAGAAAGATTTGGAAAATTTTGGGAAACATGACACAACCTTTGGAATCAATGTGGCACAAACAAGCACCAGAACTGGGTGTGATAGGCTGAAATACCTGTCAATCAAATAATCTTATATATATCCTTCTCTGGCCCTGCGATCGGCTGGCGACCGGTCCAGGGTGTACCCCACCTCTCGCCCGTTGACAGCTGAGATAGGCTCCGGCCCCCCGTGACCCCGAAAGGGATGGATGGATGGATGGATGGATGGATGGATGGATGGATGGATGGATGGATGGATGGATGGATGGATGGATGGATATCCTTCTCTGACCCCTGTAATAATACTCCTTTGGTATATAATTCAAAGTCACTGCCAGGAGACACAGATCTCTGAACGACTTTTGACGTCATTTTCTGAGAAAGTCTCACAGGTATATTTTTTAGAAACACGTGTGGTGTGACAGCAAAGCTGAAGTTGGCCACCACAGTGAGGATGCCAGGGGTACTCAACAGATATGAGCTCTTTGTAGGACTGTATTCATTGGTTTGTAACCCTTTAGCTGAATGATCCCTCAGAATTAAACAATGTCAACAGCAGGAAAGTGTCCCCGTGTAGGGAGCCACTGCCTGTGAATGCTGGTCCCAGTCAGCTGTTTATGTCAGCGTTGGCGACCGAACCGTCATTATTTGAGGCATCCTTGTTGTGCAGGGCACAGAGGATGGGGTCATGTGGGATAATAAACCATCCATCAATAACTGCAACACAAAACTATCGTAACAAAAGAAAAAAGGTAAAGAGTGTAATGAAACCAGCTTCGGTGTGACTGTGCTGCTTGTCATTCGGTTTGCATTCTTCGGTTTCTCTTTGCGTTTCTCAGTTTGTCTTCCGGGGCTTGGCCTTTGCAGTTAGCAATGCTGTAGCACATTAGGAAGAGACTGCAATGATGTGAACATTCAGACAGAAGAACAACTGAGAAACTATACGAAAAGTTACAATAAATTGCAAACTGAATGCCCGGAAATACAGTCACAATGAAACTTGCTTTGCTGCAAATCACATTTCTCTGCATTTTGCTTAATTAATTTAACCTTTTTGGTACATTTTATAATATAATGATGATAATAATATAACAATGCTTCTGGGGTGCAGTTACTATTTGGTGGCATTTGTTTTCACATTGTGGTGATATTAACTTAAATATTAGTTTTCCTTTTAATTTATTTTTTACAGCTGACAATAAACTGGTGTTGCGTTAATTTTTCAAAAAAAAAATTGTGATGTTCTGCACTAAGACAAAAGTAATAATTTTTCTTTGGGTGATGAACACAACCCTACTTAAAGACATCACTATTGCGTACTTGACTTTACTCGACTTCGGAATGAACAAATTAACGAGCTTCATTTGAAGGCAGCATGACAGCTGGAAATCAGAGTTGTCGATTAGCACCTGAAGGCATCGCTTTAAATACGGCGGAAGGAGTTTTCAGTCTTACAGGAAGAAGGCTCGAGAGGTGTGTTTATTGTTTGTCTGTTGACTGTCTGCTCTGCCGCATTATTTACGTCCAGTCCTGGAAAACACCTGGAGTTTTAAGTGAGCTTTTTGCAGCAGAAGCTGTGTATCTGCAGCCATGACACTTTAATAGACCGGCCGGCGGGTTCTTGTTGTACATCCATGCGGTAGGTAAGTTCAAGTTCATTATCCCGTTTTACAGTAAATCATAATGAGCTAACGCCATCATCAATTAACTAACCATCGTTTTGTCTGATCCCTGAGAACAAGCGGTTCGCGTTAAGTTACCGAAAGCCTCTAAGTGAAGTGAGCTTTACTTTAAAGTGATGATTAAGTCTGTTTGTGCTTCTTCTCCGCAGATATTTCTTTTCTGATCAGTCACGTCTCGTGCTAGCTAGCTGACTTGGTCAAAGTTTACCGAGCGTCCAAATCAAGTGAAAGTTAGCTGAGAAAATATAATAAACGAAACTGTGCCAACTGAAAAACACCCGTGGGCACTGCGGAAGCCCATCTCCAGCTACACAAAGGAGCCTGTTGATGTTGTGGCGAGACAGTCACGAGTTGTTTGGTTTTATAAACATGTTTCACAGTTTAACGTGTTGAAATTCCGAGAAGCGAACGTACCAGGCTGTCCGTGAAGGCAGCATGAGACTAAACTGGCGGGTAAATGAGGATTAACAGTTTGTGATCCTCAAATAAAGCAAACAATCATCAGTGATGAAGGCTTTCTGATCATTTAAATCACTTCATGCCTGTCAGTCACTTAAGCCTGCAGCTGAAGTCACATTAGGTGATGTTTAAGCACTATTGGACGTTTTCAGCTTTGAGTTTTTGAGGAATGGGATGTAAGTAAGAAGCTATGAATGCAATGTGGTTGCATGAACAGACTCAACCAGAATTTCAAGAAATACACATCATAATTATCACTGCAGACATTTCTGGTGACAGGTTGCACCTTCTGTCAAGTTTCTGGACAGTCCGTATTTTAGCAGACTTTGTAGAAAAGGAGAGCTTAAAGGAGGCACCACTTGTCTGTTCGCTGCGAGCTGCTGTCATCAGAACTTCACATCTGTTGTAACAGAAACGTCGATACTGAAGCTAAAACCATCAAAGGTTTGTACACGACACACCTGTCAAAGGAACGGCTTATTCATTGCCGATGAACCGTGAAGAGCTGCAGTAGGAAGCAGAAGGAGCAGTTTGTGGAAGTAACCGTCGACCAGGCCGGGAAACATCTGTGACCGTCTGCGGTGCTTTAACAGCCTCTTTGGATGGAACCGCATGCTGCTACCCGACGCCTTGCTTTGCATGCTGCACGTGAATTTGCCTGACATAAAGGCAAAAACACCTTCAGACCGTGTGGAGGAACACGTCTACACAGAGAAACATCTGAACGTGTTTCTTGGTTTTTGTGTCTGCAGGATTTGTTGTTCGTGCGCTGCAGGTGACAGAAGAGCGGCGAGATGGCCATCGCCCACGTGGCTACAGAGTACGTGTTCAGCGATTTCCTGCTGAAGGAACCCAACCAGGCTCGATACCGCAGCGTCCGGACCGAGCTGGCCGTGGACAAGATCGTGACCTGTGTGGCCGTGGGCCTGCCCCTCCTCCTCATCTCTTTGGCCTTCGCTCAAGAAGTTTCAGTTGGTGAGTGTGGATGTGGAGCCAGGAGAGACCACAAAGGCTCTTCCAAAAGCAGATTTGGTCTAGCTCAGGTCTAGAACAGGGGGTCATTCCAGGAAGGAGGCGCAGAAAAGCTGCACTTATTCTGAAAACTTGGCCTCACATGGACTTCAGAGGTTCATGTGGATTATAATCTTTCCATCGTTTGTTCAAGGATGTCGAAGCAGTGAACAGCTTGGCTTGTGTTTCAGTCTTTAGACGTCTGCAGACGAAAAGCTGAAATGATAAAAATCTGTTTCAGCTTGTCATCCTTTGCTTTAACGCTCTTGTTTGTGTGTCTGCTCCTCGCAGGAACTCAGATCAGCTGCTTCTCTCCCACTAACTTCTCTTGGAGGCAGGCTGCTTATGTGGACTCGTACTGCTGGGCAGCCGTTCACACACACACTCTACCTCTGTGGCTGCACAAGGTACGCGCACACACACACACACACACACACACACACACCATGAGGGAAAATACTTTGTAACACACCTTCTACCTGGACAGGTGCACCTGTCAGTCTACTGCTGGAGCAGACAGGATTTCGTTGAGTCATCGTTGCGTTCAGTAAAAAGATGTGTTGGAATGAAAGTGAGGCTCGTTCCGGTGTGTCAAGCTCGCGGAAATAATAAAAGTCTGACAGTGATTTTCTGAGAGAGGTTTTTGATTTTAAATTCAAACAGACGATGTTCACAGGCAGCTTTGAGGGTGCGGCTGAGAATATCTGAATCAAGATGCTGTTGGCTAAAGCTGAGTATAGAGTGCAGTAAAGGGTGTGTGTCTGTTTCTGGGATGTCCGTCCATCTGTCCCATTCTCATTGACGTCGTATCTGAGGACAGTTTCATTAGGACATTAGATCTGTCCTAAACGGCCTTTCTGACTCCTTTGATTTGACAACAGCTTCACTGAGACTTCATAATGTTCTGCAGGAACACTTTTGAGTTGATGCTGATCTTCAGGTGATCGTCGTCGCTCCATGTGATGAAGCTCTCTGTCAGTCCTCTGTCCTCCTCTGTCTCTAAGTGAAGACAGCGTGTTCCTACCTGGACATCATTCACTGGAATCAGACATGTGCAGCACAGTGAGAACGAGGTGGTGGTTCTGTTAAAGTGTGCGTGGTGACAGCAGCAGCACAGCACGTAGAAACGCTGTGCAGCGACACGTGTAGTGAAACGAAAGTCGCCTGCGCTGCTTCGTGTTAAACTTTGTCCTTTCATTTATGATACTTGAAGTAACTCGCTTGCTCACTGCAGACACCGACACCGTCCAAAAATCAGCCGCTCTGTTTATCTATTGTTTGCTGCTTCTGCTCTACGTTCAGGTGGGGTCAGAGATAAGAGTGGACAAACCCACATCAGACGCTGTTCAGTGAGATTATGTCTTTATGATTGGCTCCAGAGTTTTTATTGTGCTGTTGAAGAAAAGCTCTGCTCTGTAGAACATCAGAGGAAGCAAACAGCCTCACTGCAGGACTGACAGTGTTTTGATTGTTTCTGCATGTCTCCTACATCAACCGCTGTCCGACCCTGAATATTCTGTTATTTTCATGTTTGTCGTCCTCTGTCCCGTCTCGTCCCTCCAGTTCTTTCCCTACATTCTGTTGCTCGTGGCCGTGCTCATGTACACCCCGGCGCTGTTCTGGAGGTTTTCGGTGGCGCCCCTCCTGCAGTCAGACCTCAGCTTCATCATGGAGGAGCTGGACAGATGCTACAACCGCGCTGTCACTCTGGCCAAACGCGTGGCCACTTCAGGACTGCCCGCCCCAGACAGGTACCGTGCGGCGTCTTAAAGATCCCACACGAAGCGTTTTGTTAGAGACAGAGGAGGATTTTTCTACGGAGTTATTAAGCTGATCATCAGTGACATCACTTCATTTTTCTTCACTGTTCTTTCTCCGTCTGCTCGTCATCCAGCGACCAAACTGAGGACTGTTTCAACTACCCGCTGGTGGAGAAGTTTCTGGTGACCAAGCGTTGCTCCCGGGTGCTGCTGTTTTATTACCTCCTGTGCCGCGGCCTGACCCTCGTCACCCTGCTGTGTGCCTGCGTCTACCTGGGCTACTACCTCCGCCTGGCCTCCGTCACAGACGAGTTTGCCTGCAATCTGCGGGTCGGCCTGCTCGCCTCTGACCCAGACATCCCCGACAAGGTGCAGTGTAAGCTCATCGCGGTGGGAGTCTTCTCTTTGCTGAGGTATTTGTCTGCAGCACGAGGTGTCTCTCTTATTTTGTCCACCCCTGCTCATGCTAAACCGCAGTCTCGACTCTTTTTCTGTTTCCAGTTATGTCAACTTGGTCCTGTTCGTTGCACTGATTCCCGTGGTGATCTACGCCAGCTTCCGTCCCCTCTTCTGCCATGGATACGCCCACTTCCTGGAAACCTACCAGTCACTGCCCACTATAGGTGTCCTGCCCACTCCTGACGGCCAATGGGACGATCTCTCTCTGTATCTGCTCTTCCTGGACGAGAACATCAGTGACCTGAAGTCTTACAAATACATCAAGGTGTGTTTGTGTGAAGAATAATGAAAACACAACAATGATGTAAATAATTGTGTCGTATACGATTATTAATTTCAGAAACTGAGGCGGGAACACGTTTTGTTGTGTTTTCTGACGTCAGGTGCTGGAGTTGTTGAAGAGACGAAATGAATCCTCTGAGGAAAGCTTCGACGCCATGGGTCTGCTGCAGACTCTGTGTCTGGTGAAGACGGACAGCGTGGACGGGAGAAAACCTGCAGGGAAGCAGGAGGAAGTAAAAACTAATGCGGCCGACTCCGCCAGCAGCAAACAGCCAAACTCTGCTGCAGATAACAAGACGGAAACAGAGATGAAAGGTGAGAGAAGCACGACGAGACCTAATTACTGACTGAGACTTAATACTTTTGTAAGAACTGCAGAAGTACGACGAGCAGATTTTCAGGGCCACCGTAGGGGAGGGTGAGGGGAGGGGGTTGGCTGTGATTTGCTGCCTCACCACTAGATGCTGCTCAGATTTGGACTGTTCATTTGAAGCCTGATAAATGGACGTTTTGTACAGTAAGAGGTGTGTTGTCCTCACAACTATGGGCAAATAAAGAAGACGTTTGTCTGTTGAGGTTTGGATGGTGTCCTGTGAGCAGCATTAAAGATCTTTGCCTTCCACACGTCTGTTTAAGTGACGAACTGAGCTGCCTGAGGTGGTTTTTAGAGATGTTTTACACGGTTTTACCTCTGTGGCTCCAGTGCTGCGTGCACGCCGGCTGTTAGCTCCAGCTACGTGTTTCCAGAGGTATGGAAGCTAATGCTGCACAGACTGCAAAGCCCTCTGGGACGAACTGGAGATTTCACACCACATAAATAAAGCCGGACTGATTTGGTAATTAAGATTATAATTCAGTAATATGCTAATGTTTTTATTTTCAGAGCTCAGCCCCTTGTTGCCAGGAAACGGCGACGAAACGGGCAGGAGAAACAGTGAGGGAGGGGCTCTCCGGCAGCGAGCAATGTGATTGGCTGCTGGCGCGGCCACGGAGACCTGGACAGATGGGTTACTCCTGTGCCACAGCGCACCCACAGTCCACGGCCTCCGTCTCCTGATGGACGCTCCATCTGCGAGGTTCACAGACCTGATGTCTTTTCCCGCCTCTGAATGATGTTTTTTCAAACTGCTTTGAGAAGCAGATTTTTTTTTTCTGGCACTGGATGAAATAAAAGTTAGACAGTAAAAATCATGTCAGTGCAGATTTCAGGAACCATTGACTTTGGTGAACCTTTAAGGATGAATCCAAAATTCATTTTTGAGTCAATGGTTCAACACTGAAGTGAATTATGGGATATGATGTCATCAGCTGAGGCACTTACAGCAGGCCGGCTTGGCTTTTCTTTTTTTTATCTGAAGAGGAAAATTCTTAAACACAAACAGTTTGTAGGATTTGTCCAGATGTGATGCTTATTTGAATGTTTGATGTCGTCAGGGACGTGTTTCGTCTCATAACCTGCGCGTTTGATCATCTTTGACTTTTTAAAGTACAGCAGCGAGGACGCAGGGGGTGTGGTCGCAGACCGCCACGAGAAGTTCAGCCGCTGTCGTTGAGTCTCCAGCAGTCAGAAGGAGAGGGGATGTATTTATTTGACCTGTCAATGTAGGAGAATGTAATTTTCAGAGATCGTCAGTCACATTTCAAGACAGTGTCACGGTTTAAAGGGGGAGACGGCTCGATGAGGAGTTCAGTGCTCGTTATCCGGTTCAGCGTGGTCCAGGAGGTGACCTGAAAGGCAGCTCCAACATGAACCCGCTGATGAAAGACATCACGGTGCGTTTGAGGTGTTCAACTCTCCTCAATTGTCTGACATTCACCCAAAACTGAACGTGTCTCATTTGTGTAGACTGGATATTTCTCTTGTGCAGATGTGTTCATTTACACATTTTACACGTCAACACTCAAGCTTTCATTTAATACGACGTGTATCTACTTTTCATCATCAGCGGTATGAGGTTTCATTGTTTAGTGTTTAATAAATGCATAATTTCTCCAGAATGTCTGTAACTTCTAAGGAAATGTCAAATCACAGGTAACATCTGAAGTAATATCCTGTTTGGTGCTTAAGGTTTCATCATTTTATCGAGGTTTTTCAGATATTTCTCAGCCTGGAACGAAACTTGCCACGCTTGCTTTGGATCTCAGGGGTAATCTCACTACATCCCGGCTGACTGTCACTGTTTACACTGGATGTCTTGTATTTTGAACTGCTTCTGCTGCCTGTATATCTGAACAGCACTGTGGTACATTTTATCGTGGGGTCAGGAAACTGCTGTGGTACGATTAACATCTGTGTGTTTATGAACTTTTCTGCTGTTGCTTACATGAAGCCTAAATGTTATTGAGCCTTAATTTCTGCGCAAACTTGATGAATGTAAAGTCTGGGAGGAACTGAGAAAACTTGTTGTCTTGTGCTGATCTGAGGAGGCCTTTCTACATTTTTGAATTTTGAAACTGCTGTTGGTCATGTTTTGGGTGTGTTAATGATCACTTTTAAGATTGTTTTTAAAATAAATGCAGTAAATATTACTTTTCAGTTAAATCATGTCTGATGTTAATTATTCTTGCCAACATTGTCGAGGACTCCGGTTTTAGCCGGGTCGGCGTTGCGCATGCGCAGATGTGTCCGCCATTTTGGGCTGCTAGGTACGGCAACTCCATTTGGACAAACTACACGCCCAACTACTATTACCCGATTTCTTATTTAGGTACAGTAACGTAGATGCCTGTGTGTGTGTGTATGTTCACTCCCGAGTTAAAATGTGACTCCACACTAAACGAGCTGTTGAAACCAGTTAGTTTGTTAAAGTCCAGTTAGCCAAAACACTGACGCAGCAAAGTTTTCACTTCCTGTAACCAATCAGCGAGCAGCGCAGTGTTTACAGTGTTAGCGAAGAGGCTAACGGCTAACAGCTAACACACAGGTACGTAAACTTAGATTATTCTGATTATTATACAACCTTAATGACACATGAGCCGCTTCTGACACGGCACTGTCCAGATAATTTAACTTATTAATGAAAGCTATTCCTTCAGGTTTAGTCCAGTTTATTAAAAGCCATTTATTCTTTAGTTTGGATAATTTAGTGCAAATAAACTCTGAAGTGGCGCTGACAGCAGACAGAAAAGGTCATAACAAACAAAATCTAAAGAGAAATACGATATTCTTCTATTTTGTCATTCAAGCTTAAAGATAGACACATTTTATTTATTGATTTATTTATTTATTTATTTTTACATATTTTCATTTTTATCCATAAGAAAAAGTATGAAAACTTCTTTTCACACTGGACATGGACTCACCTGTCAGCTCTTTTAAATTGGTTAGAAATAAGAATGATGGATTTTAAAGGTTTTATGCAACAGGTTTTAATTGATTATGATATTGGTTTCCTCCTAATGGCTCTGTGTAATGTGTTATTATTATTGTATTCCTTTGAATAATTTAATTTTTAAAAAAGTACAACTTTAATCTCCAGCTTGTGCTGAAACCATTAGAGCGTCACAGGGTAATATCTCACTGTCCTGTTGTTGGGCAGATTACTTTATATGACAGACAGAACTGTTATAAATTAGGAGCTAACTGTATATATTTGTTCATGTTATGTATAATGTTAGTGTAAAGTCAGATGTAGTCAGGTTACCAGCTGTAACAGAGTACTGCGATGGTGGCAGAGTTTGTGTACTATTCCAGGAGTGGTTTGTGTACTGTCATTAAACTGTCCAGGATTTAAAAGAAAGTTGTTTTAGCCTCGTTAAAGGAGCTACAGCAGGTGATTTCTGTGGGTTTTCCTCCAGACTCTCATTATGTTGCTCAGCAGTGTAGATACTCATGATCTTATCCACAGCAACTTACAGTAAATCAGCACTCATTTCTGTAGTTTTCATATGTTTCTGTAAGTGAAGTAAAGGCCTGAGCGGCTTCTGACTGATCTTTACTCACATCTTGATTCTGTGGTGAGGAGACAGAAGAGCATTTTTCTGGTGTGTGTTCACAGCGAATCTGCTGTGGCTTTGAATCATATCATCACTGAAAGTTGGGTCGAGTTACTGTTTGTATGCATGAGTGAAACCGAAAAAGCGCAGTCCAGTCTTGATGTGAAGAAAGGTTAAGTAGCAGCGCAGACCTTTGCTCCATGGTTTGTTCGGCCAGTACCAAAATAGCTCCCAGTCAGCTCCTCTGAATAAGAGCAGAACTGGCAGCTAATGTTCATCTCAGCTGATCTTACTGCAAGTTAACACCTCTGCTGCTTCAACACATTTTCAGGAGAGCGTGTGTTTCTTCTTCGACCTTCTTTCCTCTTGTAAAGTGCACTGAACAACAGCGTATTAAGCAGCACAGCCTAGCTGGTTCTTGCAGAGTGGTTTACTTATGGCCAGAGCTGCTGTGGAAAAACCACCCAACACACTGACCGACGCAACGTTTAAGCCAGCGCTTTTTAGTTTCCAGCGTTTTCAGTTTGATGCAGATGATTGAAGCCGCTTGATGTGTGCTTGCTTGCATGTTTGTTTTTTTCTTTTTCCATTATAGTTCTGCAGTTTATCAGTAGACAGGGTGCGGTCTGATGAGATGTGGCTGTGGTTCAGGGTGTCGAGTTGGTTGATGGTTCGATCCCTGCATGTGTAGGCGTCCTGCACAGTCATCATTTACCTGTGTGTCCTCCTTGTCTTCCAGCAGGTCGTCTGATGTAACATGTCCTCTCCAGAGATCGCCTCTCTCTCCTGGGGCCACATGAAGGTGAAAGGATGCTCCTCCAGCTACAAGGACTGTAAGGTCTGGCCCGGAGGCAGCCGGGCCTGGGACTGGAGAGAGACTGGGACCGATGTGAGTGTTCACAATACGTATTGAACGTATGTGCAGGAGTGCAGGATGACGGAAAGACAATATGGACAAACACGCTCTTCATGGACAGGACTTAGCAGTGTCTAACAGTGCTCACACATTGCTTTGCTTTGTCACCGCAGCATTACCCAGGAGTCCAACCTGCTGATCTGGAGGAGGTGCTGAAGAAGGGAGTAGACTTGCTGGTCATTGGCAGAGGCATGAGTGAGGCCCTGCAGGTAAAACAGACCAAAGTCCAGTTTATCCAGTTTTGGCAGCGCTCACAGCCCAACACACAGTCACTGTACTGATACACGTGAAAACACACATCAGGTTGTGTCGATGTGCCTGTAGAGTAAAATGTGAACCATTGTGCTTCCTGAGGAGACAGCTGGACTGACTGAAACAGGAGAACATCTGTTCTGTTAGAGACGAAGAAAAACGTGTCTGAAACACTTCCTGTGTGCAGTCAGTCAGTCAGTCAGTCAGTCAGTCTGTCTGTCTGTCTGTCTGTCTGTCTGTCTGTCTGTCTGTCTGTCTGTCTGTCTCTCAGTCAGTCAGTCAGTCAGTCTGTCTCTCAGTCAGTCAGTCAGTCAGTCAGTCAGTCAGTCAGTCAGTCTGTCTCTCAGTCAGTCAGTCAGTCAGTCTGTCTCTCAGTCAGTCAGTCAGTCTGTCTCTCAGTCAGTCAGTCAGTCAGTCAGTCAGTCAGTCAGTCAGTCAGTCAGTCAGTCAGTCAGTCTGTCTCTCAGTCAGTCAGTCAGTCAGTCTGTCTCTCAGTCAGTCAGTCAGTCTGTCTGTCTCTCAGTCAGTCAGTCAGTCAGTCAGTCTGTCTCTCAGTCAGTCAGTCAGTCTGTCTCTCAGTCAGTCAGTCTGTCTCTCAGTCAGTCAGTCAGTCTGTCTCTCAGTCAGTCTGTCTCTCAGTCAGTCAGTCAGTCTGTCTGTCTCTCAGTCAGTCTGTCTCTCAGTCAGTCAGTCAGTCTGTCTGTCTGTCTCAGTCAGTCAGTCAGTCTGTCTGTCTCTCAGTCGGTCAGTCAGTCAGTCTGTCTGTCTCAGTCAGTCAGTCAGTCTGTCTGTCTCTCAGTCAGTCTGTCTCTCAGTCAGTCAGTCTGTCTGTCTCTCAGTCAGTCTGTCTCTCAGTCAGTCAGTCAGTCAGTCTGTCTGTCTGTCTCAGTCAGTCAGTCAGTCTGTCTGTCTCTCAGTCAGTCTGTCTCTCAGTCAGTCAGTCAGTCTGTCTGTCTCTCAGTCAGTCTGTCTCTCAGTCAGTCAGTCAGTCTGTCTGTCTGTCTCAGTCAGTCAGTCAGTCTGTCTGTCTCTCAGTCAGTCTGTCTCTCAGTCAGTCAGTCAGTCAGTCTGTCTGTCTGTCTCAGTCAGTCAGTCAGTCTGTCTGTCTCTCAGTCAGTCAGTCAGTCAGTCTGTCTCTCAGTCAGTCAGTCAGTCTGTCTGTCTCTCAGTCAGTCTGTCTGTCTCTCAGTCGGTCAGTCAGTCAGTCTGTCTCTCAGTCAGTCAGTCAGTCAGTCAGTCAGTCAGTCTGTCTGTCTGTCTGTCTCTCAGTCAGTCTGTCTGTCTGTCTCAGTCAGTCAGTCAGTCTGTCTGTCTCTCAGTCAGTCAGTCAGTCAGTCTGTCTCTCAGTCAGTCAGTCAGTCTGTCTGTCTCTCAGTCAGTCTGTCTGTCTCTCAGTCGGTCAGTCAGTCTGTGCTGTCGTCTCCTCTCAGGTTCCCTCCTCCACCCTGGACTTCGTGAAGCAGAAAGGTGTTGATGTCAAAGTCCTGCAGACAGAGAAGGCCGTTGCTGAATACAACAAACTAGCTGGCCAGGGGGCCAAGGTGGGTGGGGTCTTCCACTCCACCTGCTGAGGCTCTCACCCTCCACTTGCTGCGCCAACCCAGACGACCTCCAAGACGGGGGCCGGCTTGTAGTCACCACTGCCCCCAGTCAGCCCAGGACTGCCCAGGGTTCACTGTCAGCGCTGCAGGAGGCTCCGGCTGCTTTAGAGAGCTCACAGAAATCTTTGTAGATCTCAAACAGAATCACTTCAGAAGGCCTGAATATGTTTGATAAACAGGGTGGATTCAGCTGCTGTCAGATACATTTTGTGGATTGTAAAAGTGCACTGACCACTGATCAGCTGTCAGGTAAAGACAGCTCACAGGTGGTGTTGTTGATTAAAGGGAAGGAATGAATGAATGAATGAATGAATGAATGAATGAATGAGTTTAAAGCACATTTTTCATGAGATGAAAATGGATTTCTGCTTGTTTGCTGCACCAAATAAAAAGAAAATGAATCATCTCCATCACGAGTCTTTATGAGAAAAAACTGCTGATACAAAAATATTCCACCTACAAGCGACACACTGCAGCTGAAAACACACTCCTGTGCCTCCTGTGAGTTTACCATAAATTACTCCTCTGCTTTCCAATTTTTAAAAATGAATCTGCTGTGAAGAGAAAGCAGAAATGGTTTTGAATTTATTGAAAATGTAGCTAACGCTAAAGAAGCGAACATGGCCGACGATGAGTCAGCATCCTGTGGAGTCAAAGTCTTGTCCGTCTTTGGTGTGTTAGGACTCCTGTTAGCGCCGCGCAGGTTTGGGCATGATGTAGACTTTGACGGGCTTGCTGAACGGAATGATCCCCTCCACGGCGGCCTCTGGTGGCGGGAGGCTGTCGATGCTGTCGCTCCACCCCAGTTTGGACGCCGAGGGAGAGGAGGAGAGGGAGGTTGAGGAGGAGCTGTAGGCCAGCAGGAGGCGCACCTCAATCTGAGACGGCTCTGGAGGAGAAAGACGGAGACGATTGAAACAGTTGGTGAAGGAAACAGGAAACTGAATATGATGAAGGGGAAGATTGGGGGGTGTATCTCCCACTCAGATCACGATCACAAACAAATCATTTATTAAATTGATTTGAATGACAGCTGAACTGATTTCTTCTTTCCGAATTTCATGCAGATTTTGAGTTGGATCAGTCGTTTATTGAAGCAGCAGAAAGTCTGACACACTTATTACAAGCAGATGGAGGTGAAAACGTGTGTGTGTGTGTGTGTGTGTGTGTGTGTGTGTGAGACACCGACCTGTCCACGCGGTGTGTGACAGGTAAACCTGTGTGATGAGTCTGTGTCTGTCGGGTCCGGGCTTCCTGAAGTCTCCAGGTTTAGGATGGATCACATGACTCTGGCCGTCTGGATACAGAACCTGCAGAGACAGAAGGAGACAAAGCAAGTTTTCAAATGCATCACAAGCTTTTTATCCCCTTCAGAGTCTCCGACCGCTCGTTTCAGGACTGAAAAAACATCAAGTGAGAAGCTGAGTTCAGTCATTCCATCACACATCAGACTGACCTGCACTTTCACAGTGTTCTGGGGGTCCTGGACATGCTCCAGCGTTGCATCAATGTCTAGCGCCACCACCAGGCCAGACGTGAACCTCAGTGGGTTGTCAGACTCCCCTGTTGGCTCTATGATGGTGGCCGTCGCCTGATGGATCTGGCGACCGGCAGGAAGACAGAAAAAGCATTCTGCTTATCAAGCCGCACATCACACACACACTGACTGAGAGCGAACAGGAAGTTCATGTGTGGGTCACCCTTCCTTCCTCCATGATACCTGTTCAGGTAGTCTGAGCTGCAGCAGGCCGCTCTGTCTCAGCGTCGTCTGCAGGATCTTCACCAGCTCCACTGGTTTGCAGGATGACAGCCGGGGCATCAGCTCCAACAGCTTATCCACAAAACTGTCCTGGAGGTGGGGCAGCTCTTTCAGAAAGAGTCTGGGGGTCGTAGGAGGAGTGAGAGGAGAGGAGAGGAGAGCAGAGACTTAGACCCAAATTCTACCACACAAAACTCCACCATGCAAACTGGTCTTTAAAACACGTGGAGATAAAAAACAGCATTTCAAGAATATGCACGACACTTCCTCAGGCAGCAGATGGCGTCCTCAACACTCGTCCTCAGTCACAGTGACTGGACACCATCCCTGCAGCTCATTAGCCTCCATTCATGTTTAACCAACATGTCAAACATTTACAAAATACGAGTTCAGGAGGAAGACAAGCTCCTAAATGGCCGGTCTGCCTCAGTCGTGCCACTGTCTGTATCTCCAGGACTCCACAGAGCTCCACAATGTCCCCTGAGTCCAAACTAAACATGGACAAGCAGCAAAACTGTGGACACAGATGAAGACTTTACCTCTGAAAAGACTCAATGTCCTGCAAAAACTTCTCACAGCTGCTGATGAGAGGATCCAACCTGAGGAGAAATGACCAACTGAAACATCTGCATACAGATGTATTCCACATGAAGTCTGAAATGTATACGGTGTGTGTGTGTGTGTGTGTGTGTGTGTGTGTGTGTGTGTGTGTGTGTGTGTGTGTGTGTGTGTGTGTGTGTGAGAGAGAGTTTACTGACCCTTGCCTGGTGCGAGCGGTCAGGATGAGCTGCAGAGCTTTGGCCTGCAGGCGGACGTGATGTATCGTGGCCACCTGTCTGCTGTCCAGACCGCTGTATAAGAACTCCAGCTTGTAGGTTTCCTCCAATATCTGCAAACACAAGTACACACACACATTTCATTAGACAAAAGCCACCCAGCTGTGGTAATGCTGACGTGTGTATGTGTGTGTGTGTGTGTGTGTGTGTGTGTGTGTGTGTGTGCGCTGACCTGCTGAGCTGCTGCTGTGGCCGTGACGTTTTGTTTGAGGCAGAGTGGGACGGCCATGTTCCACAGCTTCTCCTGCAGAGCCTGAGGAAACACGGCGTGACGCCAATGATATCTTCACCCCCAAAAGTCTTCACACAATAAACAAGAAACATAAGGCTTCCAGACAAATACCAGTGTGAGCATTACAGACAAAGTCTCACACACACACCTTCATGAGCAGCAGCTGGCAGCGCAGGTATGTAGCACAGAAGTCAGCAGCTCCAGCAAGTTCTGTCTGCAGCTCGCCCAGCCTCCGCAGGTCTCTGACGGACGGACAGACAGAGGAAATACATGAACACACTCCTCTTCATCCCTCCACCGAAGAGACGCTGCTGAAACACTTCACCATTTCAGCAGAGAAGCATCAGAAAACAAGCTCCAAACTCTGCCTGTACCGTATGGTGAAGTCCAGCAGGTCCTGGGCTCCAGGTGCTTCCAGGTTCTGGATGGTGCTGACCCTGTTAAGACTCTGCTGGAGGAAGAGCGGAGCGGATTCCAAAGACCCTGAACCACAACGCGAGTCCACCAAGTCCAGACCGCTGCCAGGCAACTGAGAGACAAGAGGACAGTGAGAGGAGAGACAGCGAGTGTGGACTGACTGTATTCTTTCTGTCTCCATTCTTATTGATGACTGTACTGCAGTGTTTCAGGTCTCACTCTTAGCGGAGGTACGAGGTGGGACAGACTGTCCCTCAGGTAGGCGTAGTGTCTGAAGGTGTGGTCGGAAAACAGCGCTGGCATGGTGGGACACGACTTGGCAGCGTTGAACACCAACACCAGCACAGCGATGTCTGAGACGAGCGAGTCAAGAAACACATGGTTCACACGTCCAGAGCGGCAGGTAAACGTCTCTGTGTCCGTCTGTCTCTAAGACACTAAATGGAAAAAGTCAGTGTGGCTGTAAGATGCTGCTTGTTCACTACAGGTTTCAACTAAAAATGTTGAATTAGGAAAAGAAAAGCTGCACAAGCAGATGGCAGATTTGAAGTGGACAGCTGACGTGGAGACTTTCACTTGTCTGACGGCTCGTCTGCATTAAAGCAGGTGTGTGAAGGATACAGGCCGGGTCGTCCATGTCCGGCTCCGGGGTGTCGAAATACGGGTGCGTGCTGAGCAACTCAGGAACCAGCGGCAACACCAGCGTTGGGTGACGGGAACCCAGAAACTTCAGACACCTGAGGGGAGGAAGAAAACACAGTCAGTCACCAGATCATCAACAGTTTCATTGTTTTTTTCATGTAAATGTCCTCACTGTCTTACGCGGGGACACAGTCTTACTTCCAGACGGAGTTGCGGTCGGTGGGATACTTGTTGAGGTTCTTCAGCAGCTCCAGCAGAGCCAGCTGGATACACTCTTTAGTGGAGACGTTGGTGTAACAGATGAGTTCATGGAGAGCTTCTCTGATGTCACGAGACGAGTCCTGGAGATGGACAGTGACCTCATCAGTGTGTGTGTGTATCAATACTGAGCATTAAGTAAACTGTGTGTGTGTGTGTGTGTGTGTGTGTGTGTGTGTGTGTGTGTGTGTGTGTGTGTGTGTGTGTGTGTGTGCGCGCACGCATACCTCCAGCACAGCCAGCACCGTGTCCAGCTGGTCTTCTCTGAGCGTTATATGGGTGGAGATTTCTCTCAGCACGTGGATGGACTGCAGCCTCACTTCCTCGATCTCGTCGTTGAACATGTCGACCAGGAAGTCCAGACACTTTTCGGCAAAGCTGGGAGACGACCGAGCCAGCTGGCACAACGCCTCCACCGCTGCGATACGGACCTCTGGAGTAGTGAAGACGAAGAGAGCGTGAGTGTGAAAAGCACTCAAGTCAAAGAGCATTTAATGTGTGAAATGAATAAAATGACCATGACCACAAACAATGCCCCATGAGGCCTCAGATACAAACCGTCTATTGCTACCACTGCTACCATAACTCACTGTTATATATCTAAACACTTCATCATCTGGACGGACATACTGCACCATGTTTCACATACCAAACATCTCGTCCTCCAGGCCGTGAACGAAGGCACCGCAGGCCCCCGAGGCGATCAGGTTGACCGTGTTTGTATCCAGTTTCTCCTTGGGCGCGTCGTCGGCCCACTTCCTGCCAGAGGAGAACTCTCCAGAAGCAAAGAGGTCCTTGGCCCGTTCGTGGGCCGTACGCTTCCTCTGGACGCAGAGAAGAGGAGGAGGAGAAGGCAGTGAGTGGAGGCGTGCTGGGTGTTATAGTCTCTCATTTCAGTAAAAAGAGCTTTGATCGCTCACCCTGAGATCTGACATCAGCTTCTTATCCAGAGTTTGTTCCAGAAAGTGAGGGCTGACCTGCAGCATCGAACCCTGAACACAAGGAAACATTCGACAGGCTTCACTTTTCAACGTCGTCTTCGTGCCTCAATCAAAAGCTCTTTTCAGACATGGAGTGCAGATCAGTGAAAGGTCTCACAGGAGGCTCATTCACGTCACCCCATCGTGGGCCAAATATGCACCAAAAGTGTGGTTATTCAACTTCAACCTTGTGCTGCTGTAGTCAGTGTGTTAATCTGACAGCCTTCAATTCTGACTTGTTCCAGGTTCAAGAGACAAATTGCCTTAAAATGGGTAAAAAAATGTATGAATGTCACACTCTTTGTTGTTCTTATGTCAGTATTTACAGGCGTGAAACTAACTGAATACTGTCCTGCTCCCTCACCAGTGTTTTGGCCGCCTGTACCCGGACCATCCAGGACCCATCGCTGACCATGTGACTGATCTTCCCAAATGCATCGTCAACCAGTCGGATCTCCTCATTGGACGACGGGATGGGCACAATGCTGATTGGACAGACAGAACAGTGAACTACACGCCAGGCAAGGCCGCTAGAAACTGGTGCATCCAATCAGTGAGTAAACGGCTGCATGGAAATCTAAAATGTCAAGTTATTTTGGTAAATTCAGCCTCAAGCAACTAACTCACCAACTCTCTTTATTATCTATTTATTACACCTGCTGTCAGGGCATTGAGGCCGATAATGTAGATCAGACAGTGGAGCGAACGCTGTCAGTCTGAATGTTAGCGTCTACTCACCTCTCTGGGTACAGCTGGCTGAGCACCCAAACCATCTGCACCGCTGCAGAGCGGACCTGCTCGTAATCATCCGACAGCAGCCTGCAGGCCTGCAAACACACACGCACATTGTTAATTGTGATTTTATTATCATTACTTTAGAGAAATGTGTCTTGAAACAGACTTCAACAGTCTACATGTCACCTGTGAAGAAGGTCCGTTAACTACAGGATTCTTCTATAACTCAGTAAAGACAAACAAACATGTCACCTGGTCATAAATGATCTCATGAATCTTCATTCCTCTCTCATGCAGCTGCAGCTGGAAAACAAACAGCAGCACACAGAACGAGCAGCATTACATCAAAAGAATCATGACTGAAACAAAGGTGGGCTGAGGATTGAAATTCTATTCTGTGGGGTCCATCAATAAATGAATGAGGTGCTGGTTGAGTGTTTGGCGGCTGCAGGTGTTGGCGGAGTCTCACCATAGCTTTGAGGGCTGCAGTCCGGACTCTGGGGTCCTGGTCCCCAAAGTAGTCGCTGATGATATTCTGGACATCCCTCACTCCTCCTGGAGCAGCAACACAACAAATCACACAACAGCTCAAACTTCATTTCATTTAAGTTCTGGGTAAAATGGCAAACATTTTCAAGTCTAAAGTAATATTTCAAATCACTTCTGCCACAAAAAAAACAAAAGGATACACGTTCATCAGGACTCTTTTTAAAATATCCCCAGAATCAGTTTAAGTTCCTCTAACGAGGCACTGAGGACAAATGATCCAGAATAAGAGCTGGTTCAGCCCTCTAAATATATGGAGTACAAACCTAATGACGTGCTCAGTCCCTCGCTATCTTTGGTCAGAGGAGCGTCCACCATGCCGAGACATCCCAGCAGCTGCAGACACTTGTTCCTCACCCCGAAATACGTATCAGACAGGTGCTGCGAGGAAGAAAGAGAAAAACACAGAAGAGTTTTCGCATCAACACAAAGCAGAATGTTTTTCCAACAAACGCCACAGAGCGTGCGGCCTGCGTGTCACCTTGCAGGCCACATCTATGAGCCTCTGTCTGACCGCCGGACTCTCGGGTAGTTGTGTACCAATGACCAGCAGGGTGTCCAGCAGCTGGGCAAGGACCTGATGGGACTCTGCAGGCACAGAGAGGAAGCGAACGGACACTTTACTATCATCTCATTTTATGTTGATGTTTAAATGAGTGTTTTTAGTTCTTCATAACAAAAAAAAAAATCAGGAAATGAAGGAATGACAGAGAGTATAATGTGCATTTGTGTAAAGAAGTGAATAAAAAGATTAAGATGTATAAATATGTCTTACTCTCGTTGCTGAGGGTGTTGATGGCATCGTCTACAATGCAGTCGGGGCTGAAACCCTGCGTTTTAGACAGCAGACCCAGCAGAGAGGCGATCTTCAGCCGCACAGAGTTGTCTGTCTCCTGGGAGAGGACACCAGCAGCAGCAGTGTCACATGTTTTTTGTCTGTCTTCGTCTTAGACTCAACCATATGAACATTACGACACTTACGAAACTGTGCTTCCAGCTGCAGAGATCTTTCATGCAAAATACAAATTTCCATAAAAGGCACCACTGACGATGGGTGAGGACAGCAGAGGGACTTAAGTACAGTTGTGCAGAGGTGATCTTTATTATTTTAAGCTCTTAATAAAGTAGCAGATTCTTCACAGATCTTCCTGGTTACGGCTCATGTTTCCTTACCTTGTAGTAGTGCTCCAACAGGATCCTGACCACCCCCTCCACGCTCTCCGTCTCCACAGGCTTGCGTGCAAACTGCAGCAGGTACTGCAGGGCGTCAGTGGAGTTGGTGGCCTTACAGAGGTCAATGTGCAGAGCCGCAGACTTACTGGGTTTGGACAGACGCAGCTTTTTGGCTGGAGTTTCTTCATGGGGAATCTGCCAGCATAAAACATCCGAAACTGAAATCGGTCTCTACACAAAGCAAGCTGCATCCTGGTCTCCCCTCACAGTGTGTCATTTCTGCTTTTCTGTGGAGAGTCTGTCGTCTGTATATTCTACTCTTTGATTCTCTGACCCATCACTGCTTCATACAGCTTCCTTGTAAAAATAGCATTTGCACAAATTTGGCTTTGTTCAACATTTATTCTCAGCTTAAGTCCAATATTAACATCAGAGAGAAGAAGAGGTGACAGCTATACATCATGCATAGGTTTGATATGTGATGACAGCACTGAGAAAACATGGTGTAATAAAGATACACCATCTCATGACCACACAAAGACAAGTTCAATTCACACAACGTGCAGCTTCTCAAATTCATCCCAGAGCACTAACCTAACAAAGTCTTTCTGCCAAAACCTTTGGCACCTTAAAATAATATCAAGCTCACTGTAATGTCATGAAATCCGCTGACAAGACTCTAAAACAAACACCGGAAGGTTGAGTATTAATATAAAGCAGATACTTCAATCCTTTGTTTTAAAGTGACTGTACTATAAACTAAAAAGGTCAAATCAGATAACATATTTATGTGAAGCAGCAGATCAGTTAAGGTTGGGTTAAGTTAGTTAGCCGCTTAGCATTAGCTAATGAGCTAGTTAGCTCTCAAGCACAATTATCAGCTTTCGTCTTTGGTCACGAGTCTACGGCGAGCAGCGAGAAAAGTGTTTCGTGTGCTTACCTGCACAACTTTGGAAAATTCCTCATAAACTCGCTTTTTCAGATGTGCTGCCATGTTTAGGGAAAGATTGTTAGTCAAGCTTTCCTATTGAGCAGTAATTTACTGTTGTCCCTTCATCCGTCCCGTAGCTACGGTCACAAAACAAAACGCGCTTCTTAAATTACGCTGTTCCTGACGTATCCGTAAACAGCGTTTTATTGTAGTTACATATTCATACATAGAAGCAGTATGAACGCAGGTATTAAAGGTACTATGAGCTGTCCGCGTCTAACCATTTAAAGGATTAGTTTACGTGTTTTTTTATTCTGTTTTCGCAAACGACGGTTCATACTCGTACTACGGTCCGTCGATTATGTGTGTCCGTGTATTTTCCGGCTCGCTTGTGCGTCTTTCTTTCCGTTCCGACCTTTTTCTCCCTCCGCCCCGGTAACTCTTCCACTCTGCGGCCCACGTGTGGGTTTAATTCAATTTTCGCCTTAAATTCACCGTAAAAGTCTGGACCAAATGGCGTCGTCGTTCGAGCAGATGAGGGCGAACGTGGGTAAGCTCCTACGAGGAATCGATAGGTATGGATAAACGATCTCAACAAATTGATAACTTGGCGAACAAGCTAACGATAGCATAGCCTGGTTGCTAACGTTTTAAGCTAACATTTGCTGAGTTAAATCAGTGGCGGTAAGCCTGTTCACAGAGGCTGTCTTCATGATTCAGTTCAGGATTTCCGTTTCTCCATCTAATGCCAGTGTGTACACTGTATTTATTATTAATTAACTTTAAACAAACATTAAGGCTGAACTCAGTGTCAGGTTTTCTCAGCAGCTGATGTTAGCTAGCTCCTCTCGACTGAACTACAAACGTTTCCCCTTTAAAGATCGCGTATTGGGAGTTATTTGCTGCTTTGCCATCATAACATCTACTCATATTAAAGATCCATGTGGTCTGTTGGTTAGATTAGAATAAGTCATTGACATGGAAATGTTGTGTTGAAAGCTGTTTATTGACATTAGCCCGAATATGCTAATTCTGGTTATTGCAGACAAAAGAAAACATTAGTTAACTTACTCAGGACAGCATTACTTTAGTCCTTTATGATATATATAACTCCATAAGTGACCAACAAAGATGAAATATAAATCATTGTCAGTTTCCTTTTTACTGCTGCTTTGCATTATTATTTGTAGAATAAGTAGATATTCATGAAGCCATCTGCACTGCTCATGGATGATGATCTCTCACAGGTACAACCCAGAAAACCTTGCAACGTTGGAGCGCTATGTGGAGACACAAGCTCGAGAAAACGCCTACGACCTGGAGGCCAACCTGGCTGTCCTGAAGCTGTAAGTTAGTGTTACTGCGTGGGGACAATGTTGGATTCAAAACAGTTATCGTAACATTCAGTTAGGAAAAAGAAATTTCTCTCTAAGGGTCCATTCATCCCTACAGGTACCAGTTCAACCCCGCCTACTTCCAGACTCAAGTGACCTCACAGATTCTGCTGAAGGCTCTGACCAACCTGCCGCACACCGACTTCACTCTGTGCAAGTGCATGATCGACCAGACTCACGTATCCTTCTGGTGCTGTTTTCAGGCTCCGTGTAAAGACCCTCAGTGTCATTTTGTTTGTTTGTTTATTTATTTATTCAGTGAGCCTTATTTAGTGACATTGAGAGTCCTCCTTGCTGTGCGTCTACATAGAAATGTGTAAATAGATTCAGGGTGGGAGGGGGGAGGGGGGCTCTTTCTTGGGGTTGGGGGGCATTTCCTTGACTACTGTGTCGCAGCAAGAGGAGCGCCCCATCAGACAGATCCTCTACCTGGGGAACCTGCTGGAGACATGCCACTTCCAGAGCTTCTGGGTACGACAGACACACGCACGCACACTCACACACACACACACACACACACACACACACACACACACACACACGCACACACACACACACATTGTTCCATTGTTCCATTGTTCATCCTCTGGGTCATTTGTTCATCTTTTATACGTAGATGTATTTTTCTGCTAAACCCAATAACCCGAGTCGATGTTCCTCCCTCCATGGCTGCGAAGCTGCCACCAAAGAAAGGATGTCTCTTAGTTTCCTCCACCTAAAACCTGATGAAGCAGAACTGTCTCAGCTGTCCAGTTCATTGTTGTTTTCCGCGTAAAGTTTTCTTGATCCCAGAAATAAGTCAGGCTTTATGCTGACTAATCCATTGATCCAGAGCTGACTAATCCAATGTTAGATTCCACTCCTGCCGACTGGCTCAGCACGCTCCTCGTTTCCTTGTTGTGACATCTTTGTCCTTGTTTTGATCCCTTCTGCTCTTTTCCAGACTTGCGAAAGTGTTTGTCCACTCGATATCGTTCGCTCATGTTCTCCTTCTTGTCTCCCCGACAGACGAGTCTTGAGGAGAACAGAGAGCTCATCGACGGCATCACCGGTTTCGAGGACTCCGTTCGCAAGTGTGAGTTTCATTTTCTTCCTCAGCACAGTGGACGTTAAGGTCTGACAGTAAATACAAGCAGGTGACGTCATCGAGCGGTCTGTGGAGGATCACGGCCAAAATGAAAAGATGTGTAAACATTATGAACATCGTCTGTTAATTCCTCTTCCTCTTCAGTCATCTGCCATGTAGTGGGCATCACCTACCAGACCATCGAGCACCGGCTATTGGCTGAGATGCTGGGAGACCCGCTGGGTAAGAAAAACCCACCGAATCTTTAATGATCTGCAAGTTAAAGCAAATCTGTAGACGATAAAATACCTCTGTGACGCAAAACATGATAACTCAGCAGTGATAGAAGCTCTGAGTTTCATAGACAACAAGTTCTGATGCAGCTTTAAAGTTCCAGTAATCAACATGAAAAGCAAACGTGACTGAACGTCCAGCTTCAAGTCTGTCTGTCTGTCTGTCTGTCTGTCTGTCTGTCTGTCTGTCTGTCTGTCTGTCTGTCTGTCTGTCTGTCTGTCTGTCTGTCCGTCCGTCTGTCCGTCCAGACACGCAGGTGAAGGTTTGGATGAACAAGTACGGCTGGACGGAGAACGAGGAAGGACAGATCTTTATCTTCAACCAGGAGGAGAGCGTCAAGCCCAAGAACATCGTGGAGAAGATCGACTTTGAGAGTGAGTGCTGATGAATGCACGAGGAAATGATCTTCACACTGCATTTTAGCACCAGTTCAACCTGTGACTGGCTGCACTGGTCACGCCTGATGGAGACGAGCTGCGTTCAGTGCTGCGTTCACTGCACGTCCAGCACTCCTGCCTTCATTTAACCCTGGGCAGAATGACGTTCCTCACTTAGATTCGATGTTTTTAGGAGCTTTTTTAAAGGTTTTTTATGAGAGTTTTAGGATTTTCTTTATAGATTTTCTCTGAATCTCGATTTTTAACTGAGGGTTTGCTCCTTTTGTCTCCTTCCTGTCATTTTAAGTTGATTGCTTTTCAACTGTTAGCCTAACAAAACAAGCAATTTTCACATTTGTCACTTCGGGCTCTGATAACTTGTGATGGTTCCAGTATTCTTTACCATGTTTTAACTGAGCGCGTATTAGATTATATGAAGAAGCACATTCACGTCCCTTTGAGCTGAGGCGGGCTCGAGCTCAGTCTGCGTCACACAGAAGGAAGTGAAGCGTATCATGTCTCAGCTTTTATTTGTGTCCATGGTGATAAATACCTGCAGGGGAAACTAAAGCTCGATGTTCTTCCTGTTTTTCTCTTCGCAGGTGTTTCCAGCATCATGGCCACATCTCAGTGATGCAAACACACACACACACACACACACACACACACACACACACACCAACAGTGACAAATTCAAGCAGGTCATTTGTTTTCATAATCACTTTTTTCTCAATAAAAGTAATTTATCATTTCCAGCCCGTGTCTGAGTTCTTCATGCTGCTCTCTGAACATTTTGAAGACTTCGTCTGCTGCTTGGTTTCCAGGAAGTTTTATCAGAACACACACTGTTGATCCCGATGGCATCAGGGCGTCACACACTCATTACGCAAAGTAAATCCAGACATGAACTGCTGCTTAGTCATCCTGTTGTGAGCTCCTGTGTTTTCCTGCATGTGTAATTCTTCATAGATGATGGGTGGATGATTTCACGCCGCCCTGCAGGATTCAGAGCGCCGATAACATGTTGATGGAGGTGATTTTGCTGCTGAATATGAAACACCTCAATATTCTAACCTTCACAATGATCAGACTGAACTGTGCAGATGTGTCTTCTCACTAAACTGATGGTGCTAAATCGACTGATTTATCACAGAAATCATTCTGGGAAAGTTTCACTTTAATGAGAAAATTGAGCATAATGTTTAAAAACAGCTATAAATTATGAACAGCGACATTTAACTGGCCCTTTCAGGCAGGGTCGACATGTTGGGAAATATGTGTCTTCACTTTGAGGCAGAGGGGACAGACATCTGTCCTTCACACTCAAAGTTTGGGTAACTTCTGGCTCGTGCAGCTTGTTTGAATTCTCCGGAAGCTTTACGTGAATTATTTCTGATGACTTGTTTGCGTTTGCACGAGTGGAAGTCAGAGAAAAGCCCGCAGCAGTGACCTGAGAGCACATCCACCCACCCACACCTTCCGCTCAGGTGAGCATCTGTCTCTGTACCTGTCCAACAGGGCGTGGCTTCCCTGTGCTTTTTAAATTACCTGCTCGCGTGGAAGTCAGACAAACCAGTCCAGTTGAGAAGGGGCTGAAGGTGGAGCTCGGAGCAGATTTGACATGATAAAGTCTTTGAGTGTGTCCTCTGAGGGCTCCCTCCCCCCGCTGGAGGATGATGTGGACTCGGTCTGCTCCGACGAGCTGCTCGGCTCTCAGTCCCGGCGCTGGCTGGCGGACCTCCTGACCGGGGACATGCCTCCGGAGAGCGCGGACGTCCACACGGTGGGTCGGGACGGACTCTTCGTGGACTATCACTTCCCCCTGGGAGAGCTCGAGCTGCAGTCGAACGTCCAGTGGAAACGACCTCAGGTAAAGAAGAGCCGGAGACCAAACCTGACCGTGGAACATCCGCTTTAACGTCTGCGTTCAGACATCCATTTCAATTAACAGCGACAGTCGACGGTGTGCAGGCCTGCAGATGTGTGTGCATCCAGCTGCACACTGTCACTGCTGTAACTCAAGTACTGTACTTCAGCACAGTTTGGGGTACTTGTACTTCATTTCATGCTGCTTTGTACTTCTAACGTGCCACATATCAGACAGTAATATTCCAAATGACACACCTGAGCGCTGCTTCTGCTGCTGGGTAGTTTCATTTATGGTAATACATCATGGTTTATGAGTTCATCCCGGTTTGCATGACAATCTTCTTCTGCTCAGTGACCACAGCTGTCAGAAAACTGCAGTGGTGTAAAAAGTACTGTGTTGAAACATTTAGAAAAGGACTTCAAGAAGTGCTGCTTTGTGCAAATAAACCTGATTTCTGACATTCTTCACCACATGGAGGCTTGTTGAGCTCCAGAGATGCAAAATATCACAACGTTTGTGATTTTTAAGAAAGTACTGAGAAGAAAATGCAGAGGCAGGGTCATTATGTGCAGAATACCATCAGAAACTACTACAGCATATCACAGTTTACGTTAATAGAAGGAACAAAGCCCAGGGACTAATACAGCCATTACTGAGTAATACAGTACACGTACAGTATAACAGTGTACTGCAGGTTAGTGTGAGCGTTGATACTGAAACTGACAGCAGCCTCATGAAATCACATTTACTATCCGTGAGTCACATGTGGGTCTTTCTCCGTGAGTCAGCCGTGTGATGAGCAGTTACAGCCGTGTGCCAGATGTGAAGCTGCTGTTTGAGGCCCTGCTGACTTCACTGGAGACGCTGCCTCAGTTTTTGGCCTCTGAACAGTTATTTTTCAGTATGAGACAGGGGAGCAGTGGCGGATGGGTGTGTTTCAAAGAAATAAAGCAGGGATATAAAGACACAAAGGCCTGCAGGGCCGTTTGTTATAGATGTCAGAGCAGCGTTGTCTGTTGACATGCAGCTTCTCCTCTAACACGTCAGGGCCGGGTCGGCCTCGGTCAGCATGAGATAAAACCTGCTGCTGTATTTACACTCAGCCATTGTTGAGTAAATATGTCAAGTCTCTGCAGTGGCAGAGAGAAAGACGTTAAACAGGATTAATTACACGCGGTGCAGCGTCAAAGGCAACTGAAGTTCACTTGTCTTTTCTCATTGTCTCCCTGCTTTCAGGCTGCAGGACAGTCCGCTGTTACTATGATGCTGACAGCAGGGACATTCAAAGTGTTTCTGTAGTGTGTAATACGATACATGGAGTTCAGTGAGTTGTCCTTTATACTTGTTGTGTTGGAGTTGTCACAGTTGTAGAATCTTGAAAATGTTTTGCCTCTCGTTCAGCAGGCTGCTCATGTTCCAGGTGTTTAACCTCTGTGGGGCCATGACCACGGTCAGTGACGCCATGTCAGTTCCTCTGGCTGTGTCGTTACAGCTGCTGGAGTCACCTGAGGTCAGGTGTGAACAGCAGATGTAGGGTAGGGTTGTTAAATGTCCCTCCTCTGCTGAATGATGGTTTCTCTGTTTTTACATAAATAGCCTCCTTCCATCTGTCCTCTGCTCGACTGAGTGTCCGCTGTCTCTCAGGTGGAGGTGAACTGCTCAGTGTTGGCCTGAGGACTGGCCTTCCTGTGTTGAGCCATGCATTTGTTTAATGGATGTGCACCTCTGACTGCACACAGCAGGATGCTTTTCTTGTGTTTGGATGTGTCGTCGGACTGGAACAGTTTGTGTCTTCGTGGTGTTTATAGAAATCCTCCTGACGTGTGGAAAGACGAAGCTGTTGTCTTAGTTCTTCTTCTCTTCGCCTGCAGTGTTGGTGTTCTTCTTGGATCTCGTGGCTGTTTCCACAAAGGTCCAGTCGGATCCACGAGCTTCAAGCAGGTGCTTGCTACAGTTTCACTCAACCTTTGCAGGTTTCCGAGCCTCACAAAGGTTGCATTTATTGCAGAGCCTTCAGACTGATAAGACGAGTTCACTTTCCCAAAAACAAAACCTCAAACTTGTTTCTATGAGCAGCGAAAAGTAAAGCACAAGTGGACACAAAGGAGACATGTCTGCGATGACAGACCTGATTAGTCAGTGTCATATTTAACTGACAGAGGAAGAATTCCCTCTCAGTGCTTCTGATTCTTCGTAGAGATTACAGTGTCTCACGTACGGCACAGTACAGTCCAGGCCAGTGGTGCAAAGTGACGCAGTACATTTATTCAAGTGTTGTACTTGAGTAGTAATTCCACTTTCTACTGCTTCCTACTCCTTCTCCACTACATTTCAGAGGTAAATATTCCACTCTTTCCTCCACTGCATGAAGTGATGCATGGTCTGTGGTAAAATATCTCAACACAGATCGAACTGGTGGCGCTCCCTGAAGGATGCGTTTAACAGCTCTGGTGGTCCAGTGACACCATCATGAGTTTCCTTTTGTCCAACGCTTGAGTTTTTGAGGGACAGTATCTTGCTATGAACAGTGACTGAATTTCCATTGGCTTCAGCTGTACTTTGAGGTTAAGGATAGATCAAAGGCATGTCTGAATGATTGCAGTGACCTGTAAGTCTTTCAGTGTGCATACGGCATGCGAGTAAGACGCAGAAAAAAACCTTAATCTCTGCTTTGAAGGAATCTTTAAGATGCTGAGGTCAAACATGGACACAGTGGTGGAGAAAAGACTTAGAGGACGCTGCTTTGGACACAGTCCCATCTGCTTATCAGACATGAAGTGTACTTTCAAATTCTAATAAATTTTGTTATGTAACCACCTCAGCCGGCGGCTTGTCGCTGGGTTTCATCATCGTGTCGTAGCTGCAGGGTGGTCCGTCCCCGGCATACACACCCATCCTGTTGAACTGGTACTGAGGACTGTGACTCACACACAAACAAACACATGCTGTATACACACAGCGCTCTTCGACACCTGTGTGTAGCTCTCTGGTCCACAATGAAATAATGTCTATCTCTCTGCACATATCTGCTGTTATCTGCTGTGACTGTGGGGTCGTGACTGTAATCCCAGCGTACGTTCTCCGTCCTTTCACCTGTGCTTCTGACTTTGGCTGCTGATCCTCTAATACTAATCGTCTTCATGCAACTTTTTCTGTAACGACAGAACAGAAACCAGTCAAATTTGACAGAACAGATTAGCCTGTAAAACATGTTTTAAGGCGCCCTGAGCTGCAGGTCGTGGGCTGATGTGTCCGTCATCACCACAGCGCAGTGACGACACGTGTGACGCTCATCAGACATTTGGGGTTTTCAGAAGGACGCGATGAGGCCGTGCTGCTGGAGGACTCCTTCCATAGAACAGACACCGTTTATGCTCTGAAAGCTGATCTTTAATAATTAACTGCCACTCCCTTTGGCACGATGCTGCTCAGACGTGCTAAATCCTGTTTTTTGTCCTCGTCTGTTTCCCCCTTCTCATTTATTTCTCCATCCTTCCTCTCGTCTCCTCTTCCTCCTCTTCCTTTTGTTCAAATGATCACCATGCTGCGTCCAGGAGCTCTGTTCTTCACCTCAGTTCATAGTCAATGGAGCTACGCGCCTGGACGTCCGCCAGGGAAAACTCAGTAAGTACACAACTGCAGTAGTGTTACACAATACAGTGTTTTCCACCAGGGACGCTTTTCCCACGAGACAGTTGAGTAAAAAGCATTCAGTCCCATCGTATGCACCTGTGATTAATCAGGTGGTGTTTCCACCTGATGACAGATACCTGTTTAATCCAGCAGGATGTTTTTAATGAATGCACACAGCATCATCAACTGGCCACTGAACAATGGACTCTGAGGGCCAAAGACGATTCACCAGAGGAGCCTTTAAAAAGGAGCCAGGTCTTATGAGCGGTTCACCTCCCTGATAACCTGACCTACTTCTCAAACCTGCTTTCCTCAGATGACTGCTGGTTGCTCTCTGCCATCGCGTCTCTCTCCGTGCATCGCGACCTGCTGAAGAAGGTCATGCCTCTGGGACAGAGCTTCCAGGACGGATACAACGGCTGCTTCACCTTCAGGGTAAATACCTAAATACCAAACAGACGTGAGGCTTAAAATGATGGAGGACACGATGGCGCATTTTGGTGGAGAAAGTTGTGACCAACACCACCCTCTCTGTGTGTCTGCAGTTCTGGCAGTACGGTCAGTGGGAGGAGGTGAGGATCGACGACTTGCTGCCGACTCAGGACAACAATCTGATCTACCTGAACTCTCCTGACAAACACGAGTTCTGGAGCTCGCTGCTGGAGAAGGCCTACGCCAAGTGAGTGTGTGTGTGTGTGTGTGTGTGTGTGTGTGTGTGTGTGTGTGTGTGTGTGTGTGTGTGTGTGTCATTCACATGTAAGAAAACACTTTATCACATTATCACAGTGAACGTAAACAACCAACATGGCTATTGTTAGAGCTCACGGCTGTCAAGCTAACATGTTAGCATTGGGACATTTTGGCTGCACTTTCTCTGCTGTACTTGTGCTACTAGCTCGCTATCGCTTTAGCATCATGTCTGCCTGACCATCTGCTCTGGGAAGATACTTCCACCTGGAATCTGACGTCTTCGTCCTCCCCGTGTCTTTTGTCCCAGGGTGAAAGGTGGCTACAGAGCTCTGGACATGGGCTTCCCTCATGAGGCCATGGTTGATATGACGGGCGGGGTGGCTGAAGTGTTGAGCGTCTCCTTGCTGCCCAGAGACCTGCCGGCCTTCCTCAGCCACCTGCTGGCTAAAGGAGCGCTCATCAACTGCGCCAACTGCCAGGTACAGCGAGGAGGTTAGCGGTGGTGAAAGACTTGTCAGGTCTGGTTTAAATCGACGGACCTGCTGGGAAACATGTTCCCGCTGAATGTTTACACTGTGATGAGTCACACGAGTGTAATTTCGCCGTTCTCTTCTGTCCTGACTGCGGGTGGATGTTTTTCCCTGCAGGGTCCTTTGGAGAAAAGGAATGAGCTCGGGATCATGTTCAGACATGCGTACTCTCTGACTGCAGTAGAGAAGGTAAATGTCCTGAAACAGAGCAGAAATGGAGATTCGTCAGCGCCTGTTCTTCCCTCTCTCACCTTCTCTGCCTGTTTCCTGCTGCTCTGCCAGGTGAAGACCTCACACGGCACCGAGGATCTAGTGCGAATCCTCAACCCCTGGGGCAACACAGAGTGGGAGGGGGCCTGGAGTGACATGAAAGGGTTGGTGCTCACCAACAGCAGAGAAATTAGTTCTCAATTAAAATGAAAATGTCAGAATTAAGAAAACTGGAAGTCAGAATTAACTCGCTGAAACTTCACTGACACCAGTTTTTTTCTTATGGAAACAATAACATTAATTTATTTTGAGCATAAAAGTGTCCCCTGTCTCCGTCCGTGTGTCTGTCCAGGCCGGAGTGGAACACAGTGAGCGTGGAGGAGCAGAAGAGACTGGACAGGGTCAGTCGGGAGGACGGGGAGTTCTGGTGAGTTTATGACTCTTTGATTGATCAAAGGCTGCAGGGGCCTGAAAACGTCCAGACTGCAGGTGTCTTCATAGACGGTGGAGTCAGAGGATTCACAGACATTTTTCTGACGATTTAAAAAGATTAAAACTAGTCTCACAAAGTGATGGAGCGCGTCCAGACAGTTGGGAAACATCACACCCGTCTCACTCTCCGTCAGGATGTCGGTGTCAGACTTCAGACAGAACTTTGAGGTGATGGAGGTTTGTCACCTGACCGAGACTCTCGGCAAAGAGGGAGCCGTGCCGTGGTCCTGCGTAATGCATCATGGGAACTGGGTGCCGTGCATCACAGCAGGAGGCTCTCCCCAAGGGGGTAAGACTCATACACATACGTGATGAAAACTGTGGTCATTATTTACTTAATTAATTACTTCATTATGAGTGAGAAGTCTCTTTTTTCCAGCCGGTTCCCATTTGTGGTGTTGATTTTATGCTGCTGCTGTTTGTTAATTCACACTCAGCATCTGCTTTGTATTTAAACCATATTCAGGAGGATTAATCCTTTTGCCCTGGAAGGCGTTTGATGTGAAACATCTGCAGGAGGTTTAATTAACAGCAGCTTAATTAACAGCAAAGTGGAGTGGATAAGAAATGAGAGAAAATACAGCAGGATGGTGGAATACGAGGTCAGCTCACCGCAGCTCATTTAGAGCAGAGTTTGGATCTGAAATGTATTGTGTGATCATTATAGAGCCAATAATGTAACTGTGCCACACCCCTGGCCACGTTCTGCACAACAGGTTTGATTTGAACATGTCTGCATGTCATTTGCATTGTATGTACATTTAAGCACTGCAGTCAGAAATGTTCCCGCGCTGCCTGCCGAGGTCGACAACTCTTTGAGCTTTATCTTAGAGATCCATTAATTGGGGTCATTTTTCAGCTCCCATCAGGCTGAGACAAGTTTATTTGTCATAATAACAGCACCATGCCATAGACTGGCAGCACACACTGTCTGTCTGTCTGTCTGTCTGTCTGTCTGTCTGTCTGTCGCTCTGTCTGTCTGTCTGTCTGTCGCTCTGTCTGTCTGTCTGTCTGTCTGTCTGTCTGTCTGTCTGTCTGTCTGTCTGTCTGTCTGTCTGTCTGTCTGTCTGTCGCTCTGTCACTCTGTCGCTCTGTCTGTCTGTCTGTCTGTCTGTCTGTCTGTCTGTCTGTCTGTCTGTCTGTCTGTCTGTCTGCGTGGCTCTGAATGAACTTCTCAGACAATATGTCGTATTGATCGAGTTATCCTGCAGTCAGAGTCGGTAAATGTCAGATTGAGAAGTTGCTGCTTTGGCTGCAGATGATGCTGCAAACTGCTGTGTTTCTAATGGAAGCTCCTGCTGTGGCATCAAAGGTTTAAAGGTTACAATGAACCAACGTCCTGTTCACAACATGATACGCAGTATAAATGTGTGTGTGTGTGTGTGTGTGTGTGTGTGTGTGTGTGTGTGCGTGCGTGTGTGTGTTTCCAGGTTCCTTCTGGCAGAACCCTCAGTTCCACTTCGTCCTGTCGGAGATGGACAGCAACACAGCCGACTCTCGGAAGACCTGCTCCTTCGTTTTGGCTCTGATGCAGAAACACCAGAGACGCAGAGGCGTTCACCTGTCCATAGCCCTGCACATATACCCGGTACACACACACACGCGCGCGCACACACACACACACACACACACACACAAAGTTAGCGCTTATTCTGACTGTGTGCTGTCTCTTCAGGCCAATCCACAGAACACAAACCTGTCGCCTGAGGACCTGAGCCGCCTCCGCCCGGTCCTCTGCAGCCCCCATTACTCCTCACGTCGGGAAGTCGTTCTTCGCGGGTCCCTCCCACCGGGTCATTACATCATCATCCCTTCGACCTCCGAGCACAACCAGCAGGGAGCGTTCCTCCTGCGGGTGCTGACGGAGCAGGGCAACGCCGCCACGTGAGTCATGGATCAACAGATGGAAGCCAAAGAATTCAGAAAAAAGAGCATTTTGATTCTTCGTCATTTCCACCGTGATGACAGAACTTAACATACAGAACTTCTTTGAACTCCAGTTTCTTTAGATGTGGAACTTTGTGTGATTACAGGTATGATTCCAATATGTTTTCATGCTTTTTTTGCAGGCCGGCTCACAAACCTGCGCCACAAGATGCAACAGAGGTAGGAGATGAGTTAAATCAGCTCAGTAAAGAAGTGGTGAAATGTGACCTTGTCAGGGAGCTCAGTCACTCTGTCATTCAGGCTTCAGGTCCCTGTTTGGGTGAGAAAAGGGTTAAACTGATTGAAGCGCACATTAACCGGTGGAGCTGGAAACAGCAGCTGATTCTGATCTGTTCCTGCTCGTGTCGCCGTGTCGCTTCTGCACCGTGAACTGATTCTAAGTCAGTGTCACGTAGGATGTGTGCTCAGGTCACATGAGTGAACAAAAGCAGCTCCACCGTTCCTTCATGTCACCTGGTGAGTTTGCATGTTGAAAGCATGTGATTTACTCTTGATGCACTGTTGTCTCACAGCTGCACAAGCAGGCAGTTGAAAGTACCTGCACTGTGATGCTTTGTGTCATGAAGACAGATCATATTTGCCTCATTGTGCTTCAAACATCTTAAAACTTCTGTCGCCTGAACAGGGACTTGAACCCTGGACCCTCAGATTAAAAGTCTGATGCTCTACCGACTGAGCTATCCAGGCTCTGATTGGTTGCATCACCTACAGCAGTTTAACACAGTGAATGTCAGATCAAAGAGCATTGTTATGGGTTCATTTAGCTTCAGTCTGTCTGCGTCAAGGCATCGATGAATATTTCTAAATGTGTTTTTGTCCTGCAGCATTCGTTTTCTCAGCACGCTGCTCTTCCTTCTCCCAAATCTACCGCACATCTGTTCAAGAAGCACTGCAGCAAGGTGAGCTGGGCTGAGTATGAAGAGGAGTGTGTGTGTGTGTGTGTGTGTGTGTGTGTGTGTGTGTGTGTTGAAGTGACCCTGCGTCTCGTGTTGTGACTGTTTCCCTCTTTGTGTCGTCAGAAGGGCTTTTGCAAACCGCTTCACCTGCACAGCCTGCTGACTGAGGCCATCCAGGGAGGAGGTCAGTGAAGTCTCTGCCGTCATTAACAGACGAGTTCAGACGAGTTATTTCAGCAGGAGGCTGTTTCCAAAATCTCATTCCTTCTTTGGTTTTGTGGTTTTAGTCTTGCAGAGATCTGTCTGCAAATGCAAATGTAGATAAGCCCAGAGCTGATTGGCTTGTTGCTCAGGTGGAATCAGCCTTTAATCTGTTTGCAGCACTTTCACTTCCTCTTTGCGTGTTCAAATGTCCTCTGATGGCTTCACCTGTGTTCAGTTTTGGCTGGCAGTGAGAAGTACTTGGCTCTGGAGCACTGCAAGAGCATGGTGGTCCTCATGGATGTATCCTTAAAATCCTATAACACCTGAAGAAGAGCGGGACACGTTCAGGTTTCAGTTTAAGAAGACAGACGAGTCAACTGCAAGTGAAGATGATAAAAGACAAACATGAGTGTGGACACCTGCTGTCTCAGTTTAAACGTAACTCACACATTGTTGACGAGTGTCTGAGGTGAATTAAGCTCTATAGAGCCTGGATAGCTCAGTCGGTAGAGCATCAGACTTTTAATCTGAGGGTCCAGGGTTCAAGTCCCTGTTCAGGTGATGTTTTAAGCTGAGGAGCACAAGAAAGAAGTTTATGAGCTGAACTGTGAACTTTACTTCAGTCTCATTTCGGCCAACTTCACAGTCAGTATTTGTGTCTCAAGGCCATCTTACCTCCAATAATTTCCATGCAGTAGGACAGTAGTTGTATTAGTTACTGTCCTGTAATGCAGTGCACAAAGAAAACAGGACAGCTGCAGGAAATAGTTAATTAGTGGAGAAATCTTTAAAAGAAAATAACTCACAGAAAGATTCTCAAGTTCCAGTTTGATTGATTGACACGTTGTTTGTTATTAACTTCACAGACTGTTTACTGTGTACTGTGTACAGACTGTGTACCTCACAGTAAACAGTCTGTATGTGATGAAGTATTTGTTACTGAGTGATTTACCTGCAGCTGACATCTAAAACTTCAGTCGCCTGAACAGGGACTTGAACCCTGGACCCTCAGATTAAAAGTCTGATGCTCTACCGACTGAGCTATCCAGGCTCTGAAACTCAGAGTTCCTCTTAATTTTCCACTTCCTGTCATGATTATTATGAAGCTCTGAGACTCAGAGTGACACAGCAGAAGTTCAAAATCAAGACTTTATGATCAGCACTGCATTTAGAGGCTGCTGGGTCGTTCACATCATCTCTCCAGTGAAAGTCTGCAGCTCCACAAAGACATCTCTGACAGTTTCAACAAAACTGAACACTCTGACCTCCATGGAGGAGGATTTACTGCAGGGCTGTTGTGTTGCGTCTTTCAGCTCGTTCTCATCCGTGTGCTTCATTTCCTTGACCTCAGTGTTTTCCTCAGAGCCAAGGCATCGCTCAGCTCAACTGGCCAGAGTTTCAGAGTCTGTGGGAGAAGATCAGGAGGTGGACGGTGAGCTTATCAACCTGCCACAGCATGCAGCAGAGCAGCACGTGACTGTGAACCAAAACTTTCCTGCCGCTCTTCATTCATCGCTCTGCTGTTTCATCTCTCCTCAGGATATCTTCCTGGTGTTTGACAAGAACAAAACTCATCGCCTGGAGTATCAGGAGGTCTCCCCGGCTCTGAAGGCAGCAGGTGGGCCTGAGGACACGCAGCAGCTTAAAGTTCATTCACATTCCTCAGCTGCATCTCGTAGTTAATGTGTCCCAGCTCTGCAGTCTCTGCTGGCTTCAGGTTTTAGTGTTTGATTTCTGGGAGAACCAGCTCGACCAACAGGGGGAGCCAAACCACCTCTCTGTGCCTCCTCCTCTCCCTGTTTGACTCAGTTCATTCACCTCCTCCTACACTAACTCTGGCTGCGCTGACACTTATATAGTCACATGTATGATTCAAGTGTTTGAGTTCGATCGAGAATCATTATTTTCGCTGTCCTGAAGTTTGAGTCTCCAAACTTTGCTGGTGTGAGCTAATGCTTCTTCAGATTCAGATTATACATGAAGAAGGTAAATTCTTCCTAAAGCAGGATATCAAACCTCACGGCATTTGGATTAAACCGAGAGAACGAATGATGATCACAGTTCTCCAGACTTTCTTCTTTGTTGGTGCGCTTTATTTTGAAATGTTGTACACTTAAATCACCCGCATTAACTTCGTCCTTTCAGCCTTTTGACGTCATAAAAATCACAGCCATCATTTGCTTCACCTGGAATAAATCACTTAGTAAGATTACATCTCACCTGAGTTACTTTTTACTTGTAATCAAGTACATTTTCAAACTGTTGCTTTTCCTTTTACTCAAGTCAAACATCAGTAAGTCATTAGAATATTAGTGAAGGATCAGTACTGCACAGGTGAGCTGGTCTGGTTGATACCTGCACATGTATGTGAAGGTCAGCTTGGTGTCTCACAGGAGGACTCGCTTTGTCTGACGTGTGTCTGTCTGCTCTGTCTCTGCTCCAGGCATCATGGTGGACGATCTGATAATGCAGCTGGTTGGACTGAGGTACACGGAGCCGGACATGACCATCAGCTACCCGGGCTTCCTGTACCTGCTGATGAAACTGGAGAGCATGATTCGTAAGGGAGGGGTGTGGGGGGGGTTGGTTTGTCACAGTGATCATGAAAGGCAGAGGAGCTGAATGCTGCAAACTAAAAACTAAAAACAATATTTAAATCAGTTAAATGTTGCATCCGAAATAATTCAGTCCAACACGTCCTGCTGGTGAAGACAGGAAGAGGGTGTGAAGATGGACAGAGGAGGAGACTCAGAGGGGATGTGAGAGGAAGAATAAGATGTTTTCATACTCCACGTTCGAACAGAAAGCAGTGGAGACGATGTGTGACGCAAAGCAGGAACAATAAAGAGTTATCAGCCAGAGAAGATAAAGGCTTTTTAACTTTTTAGAGGTTTCTCAGCCACGTCAGTCGTACTTTAACTTTCCATTTGTGTATCATCACCTGATAACACCAACTGTTGTGTTTTCGTTACATAAGAATGTTTCTACAGTAGCCCAGAACGGACAAACCAGCCACCGTAGCTTCTCCCACACACTTGGAAAGGGAGGCTGAAGTGAGGGCTGCTCAGTTGGTTGCAGTCTGCAGCTTCACCACTAGATGTCACTAAATCCTGCACACCGGTCCTTTGACAGTCACACAGAGCAGAAACAGCCACAAACAAGTAGATACAGGGTTTCAGTAACAAATGAAATTAAATCCAACATTTGAAAACAGAAACTGAGGAGAAACACACAAACTAAATGCTAATATGATGGATGAAGTCAGCCAATCAGCTGTTTGAGCAAATACACAAATATTATACGTAGCCACAGTGAGAGTAGACAGCGAAGAGCAGCAACAAAGTTTTACTTCAAGTTCAAGTTATCTGTGATGCATGAAAAGATAGATTCAGCCTTCCTGTAACACCCCCCCCCCCCCCCCCCCCCCCCTCAGGTGTTCATTGTTCTCGTCTTCTTCTGCAGACAAATTTCAGGCGTACGACATGGCGGGAATGGGAGCTGTGACGGTCAACTTCAGACAGGTGTGAACACCGTCCACCTTTCTACCTACATGCTGACTCCTTCCTCTTTATCTGCTTTAGCAAAAGATACTTTGAACCAAGAGTTGAATTATTATTTATTTACCTTTTAGAATAAGAATGACTTTAAATCTGCGTCTCAGTGTGGCAGATTCTTCGTGAAACCTGTCAAACATGAAATGAAGTGTATTCATATTAAGGGTCTTTAAACCAGGTGACTCTCAACCGTTTTCTGTTCTCTGATTGGTTCCAGTGGCTCCACATGACCATGTACAACTGACCTCACCTGGTCCGCTGAGATGGATTCGTCGGGATTTGCTTTGGCGTAATAAACAAAAGGCGTTTCAGCAATTGGCTTAAAAAACAGGCTAATGTCTGACGGAGGCCAAAGTTCGGCCTCTGTCACAGCTCATAAACTGACTCATCTTCAACCAGAGCGTCTTCAGATTAAGTCCATCCCAGATCTGCTATGATCCACTAAAGTTCAGCGTGTTACATGATCAATTAATCCCTGTTTCCTGTATCGTCAGTGCCATCTTGCCTGTAAGCCTGCTGCAGAGCTGCATGTAATATTTCAGTGTTTCACATGTATGAAAGTCGATGGAAACACTTCCTTCAGTCAGGTGAGGTTTATGATTGACTGAGCTGTGAGGAAAGGTCACCTCTCTCATTCAGTGAGCAGAACTTTAAGACGTGGCCTCACACGGATCATTTATCAGTTTGGATCAGTTCATACTGATTGATCCACTGATGGATCCACAGGTGCCTCATACCGGGTTGTAAAAAATGTGCATAAAGTGGTTTGGAAATAATTTTTTCTGTCTCTGAATAATTGTTGGGCTTGTTGGGTTTCAGCATAATGTTTTGTGGATAAAGAAAATCTGTGAAGTTTTTTTCGAGGCTAGCAGCACCAATCAACACTTCATTTGGTTTGTTATATATAAAAAGAATATTTTTAATTGTTTAATATGATTCTAATTTAATGATGTGATAAATTGTGTATCAATTTCATTTTCTGCTGGACAGAACGGTCCGTGGGATATGTAATAGTAAATAATACACATCGATAAATAAAATAAAGGATTCATTGCAGTTTGTTCTCTTCACTTTCGTACCACAAGTCATCTCTCCCTCTGACCCCTGACCTCTGACCTCTGCCTCAGATATTTACAGATCCTCAAACCTTCAAACAAACATTCTCAGTGCTTCTGAAAGTTTGTGTCGTCTGTTTTCTTGGTGTCTTCGGTCTTCTCCTTCTGCTCAGGCTGTGATTGAAAATGCATACCTGCTGCCTTCCTGCTCGTGTCGGTGTCGCTGCAGCTGTTCCTCCGGGTCTGAGCGCAGTGACCCCGACCACAGGCGACGTGGTGAGAAATGACCCTCTGTTCTTCGCTGATGTCCGGTATGTGTAAATATCCGTCTTCCAGCATCGTTCTTTAAAGTCACAACACTCAGAGATATAAATACCAGAGTGTGTGTGTGTGTGTGTGTGTGTGTGTGTGCGTGCGTGCGCGTGTGCGTGTGTGTTACATATCCTGTTGCACCAGTGTTGTGTTGGTTCAGACTGACTTTCGGGATGGCATGTGACAGTCATACATCAGCCTCACCCTCACACACACCCTGCCTTCATGCCTCTGTCAGCTCTCTGTGTGTTCACTGAATCACTGAACACCGTCTGTCCTGCACGTCTGATCACTTCTTTCTCTTCCTCTCGCCCTCTTTCGTTCTGTGTGTCAGCGTTCATATCAGCTGCCTGTGTGTAAACATTTCCGGCTACAATCAGGACTCAACTTCTCTCTAAAACCCTTTAAAAAAGATCAAAACAGCTCAAACATAAGTGGCTCATTCCCGCGCTCAGAGCTGACCAATCACTGCACTGGATGCCATCATGGCAGCTGAGGCAGGGTCCTGTCTACATGCTGCTTCGGGCTGCGCTGACGCTAATCGACCAGGACGGCCTGAACATGACCTACTTCTTCTGTAGGTGCTCCTGCAGGCTGGACGCTCACCGTGCAGACCGGCCTGCGCCTCCACCTGCTGTGATGGACGATACTGCAGCTCAGGCCTCTCTGTTTTATGGTCCTCCGGGTCAGCGGCTCCCTGGATCATGACCCCTTGATGCTCACAGGCTGCACATGAATCAGCTGCTGAAGACTGATTTCCCCTTTTCAGGTTGTGTCATTTTATTACTATGAGAGCAGGCGAGGGGTTCAATGTCAAAGGACGTTCAATCTGAGTTAAAGAGGTTTTTTATTTCTCATCTGACTCAGCACCTTGTGGCCTAGCTGTGCTGTAATGAGGGATTTGTAGGAATCAGGAGATCTGGCTCTTGAAGGCAGAATTACAAACTTTATAGCTGTGCCTCAAAATTTTCTCCAAGGTCTAATTTATCTGTAACACACATATTTTCTTTAAATGTAATTTCAGACTTGACTAAGAGTGCAATGCAAACAACAAAGGACATCTAACTCTCCACACATGTTTTTGTTGTTCCAGTCTTCTAATTTTTCAGTATTTCACAATTATAATGTGTCATTGTTTCAGCGAACTCGCGTTCAAATGTCACATGAATATTCATGAGCTGCGTTAGCCTATAGACGCCGCTGGAGGCGGTGTGTCAAAGACACAGAAATACACACGCTCACACCGCAAGGTAAGTCAGGCTGCCTTCAAAATAAGATCTTATTACTTCCGGGGAGGAAGTGAGATTTCCAGAAAAACACGTTTTGCAGAAAAAAATCGCAGATTCACCTCTGCTCTTCTTATATAGTTATTTCTACACAAGGGGAATACATTGATATTAGTCTGGGACACTCTTCAGAAAGGTATTAAATAAATATTTTCATGGGTTTTGTCAATAAAAACCACACATAAAATAAAAAATGTGCTTTGATTAAAAACAAAGCAAGAAATCAATGTGAATCTGTGTAAAAGAGAAAGAAAAAAAGGTGAAAACTGGCAAACCAAACAACCAAAAAAAAGAATTTAAACTGAATATTCATGTAACTTCGTAGATTAAAGCGCTGCAGTTGAAACGCGCATGACGGAAATCGTTTACTCTGAAAGGGCGGACCGGAAGCGCCGGGCGCGGTGGCTCCAGCTTGTCGGTGCGCTGCAGCCTGTAGGAGCGGCCGGTTCCTCCCAGCAGCCTCTCGGTTCAGAGGGAAAGCTTTTCTTCTCACAGCAGCAGCGGGGATTTTCTGACTACACACGCCGGATATTCATCACCTCCAGAGACACACTCTGTGCTGAAAGCGGCGACAGAAGGAGGCCGTGTATCCCTCCCCATCCCACCGCTCACATTCGGGCCGTCGCTGCTTTTTTTCCGTTTTAATTTTTTGTTTTTGTACGTTTTTCCCTCCTGACAGTTTCTCTGTGGCGCACTCAGGTTTCTTTTGCTGACATGGTAGATTATCACGCTGCCAATAACCAGTCCTCGGCCGGCGGGGTGCAGACCTACATGGAGCAGGAGAATGACTGGGACCGGGACCTGCTGCTGGACCCGGCCTGGGAGAAGCAGCAGAGGAAGGTAAGCGAACCCGAGTCGGGCCCAGCTGGGCCGAGTCGAGCCGGGCTGGGAGGAGGAGGAGGAGGAGGAGGAGGAGGAGGAGGCGGCGGCGGGCGGAAAGAAAATGGCAGGGGAGGGATGGGATGGGGAGTGGAGGTCAGGCGGGCCTCGGTTTGCTCTGCTCACCCCGCAGCTGCCCCACTTTCTGTGAACCGTTCCCAGCCGGGCTCTCCTCGGCCTCTGACTAAATGCGGATTCCTTCGTCCTCGGGGTGTGAAAGGACGCGGGTCCTCCCGGGTCCAGCGGGAGCTGCTCCCCGGCCGGAAACGGGGCTCCGCATTAGCTGCAAAAAGCAGGCAGAGATTGAGACATGTGGGCTCGCAGAGCGGCTCAGATGGCGTTTGGTGAAGGCTCCAGTTCCGCATCGAGGCGTCCTGACCCACTTGTCCGCCTGCTCGGCTGGTTGGAGGCCGATAAGACTGGACAGGAAGACTCGACCGATACGGGGGCGTTCAGGGCCGATATTTAGATAATTTAACAGTGCAGCTGCTGTGATTGTGCTGTGATGTTTGTACTGAAAACTGATTGAGTGTCATGGATCAGCTCTGGGCAGGTTGGGAAAGAGGTGAAAGTCCTCACATGGTCAGCAGCTCAGTGAGGGTTCAGACTGTTTGAAGATTTGTTTTATAGATCACATGAGGTTGGCCACCATTGATCTGTACGTCAGGAGGTCATGTGACCGGTCAGACAGCTCAGGTGAAGTCTTACCACACCAGCGCTGAGGTGTTGGAGCTGAAGCATCCAGCTGTGGAAGCAGAGGTGCTTTCAGACTATTGTTCTATCTGCTGTCACACCCATGATCGAGCTCTGCCCAGAGCCCTGCAGGTTTCTGTGGACACACTTCGTCTTCGTCTTCGTCTTCGTCTCACTGCGCTCAATCAGCCGTCCACCTGCAGGTTTGAGCTATGTGAACATTTAGACACCAAGTGTCCCATCAGGTCCTGATCTTTGACCTGAAGATCCACCAACCAAAGACCAGTCGAACCACTCATCATTAACATGAACGCAGTATTACACCTGTTTATTTATTTATTAATTTAAGACACTTTACTCTCCGTCCAGCTCGTCCTCGTCCTCTGATTCTTCCTTTAGTTTTATAATCGATGCCGCTGAGCTAATCGATGCTAATGTGCTTTGCAGCACTTTGGGAACCTATGCTCAGTTTCGCTGTAGGCCGGAAGCGAAAGACGTCCACCAACGTCCATGGGACTGAAGTGTTTTTTACCCAGAGTTCCTCCTTCAGGCGTCCACTGTGCTGAACGATCATGGCTGCTGGAGGAAACACGTCAAAAGCCAAGACAGATTCCAGCATGGACATGCACATGCAGTCCTGACCGCATGGACACATAACATGAATGTCTCTCATGTCCGTTTGTCCCTCTGAATCCGCAGAGTGGAGAGGCAGAATTGCTTAACCGTGTGGAATGATTGGGAGGGTGTGTTTGTGTGTGAGAGCTAACCAGACTACGCACCCTGTCTTATTCACTAACTGGCCGCATGGCTGACATACTTTGGACTGGTGTGACGGCATGCCGAGCATTGGATCGTGCATTTTTATTTGGCCACTCAGCATTATAGCTGTCAACATCAGACATTCCTGCAGCTGATTACCATCAAAGCTGGTGGGTCCAGTCCCTCACTGCTCACTCATGCTGCTTAGTTGACGGTGGGGACGTATTTGTCCAGAGATCAGGGGGGTCAAAGTTTCTTCTGAAGGAGAAACTAACCTGCTAATCATTAACAGAGTGAGGCTGGTTGTGCAAACCTGGGCAGAGGTCTGTCCCGCCGCCTTCAGCTCAGGCTGATAGGTGTTTGCTTGATTGGGAACAGTCCAGGCCAGGGGACGCGTCCCCCCGCCAAGCTCGAGCCCCGATGAGGTGGGGGAACGGAGGGCGAATTCCTGCGGTTTAATCGCGCTCGCCGTGCCAGTTGTTGTGCAAAAGTGAGCGAACGCTTCCCGCAGGAATACGGAGAGATGTGGACGTAATGAGTGTGGGAAAGGGTTCGTCCCTGTCGTGTGACGGCGAGTCAGCGAGGTCAAAAACAGGAGCGGTGCGCCCGAGTTTCCACCGTGTTGAGTAACACAAGAGACAGGAAGCAGTGAGGGAGGAGACGAGGAGGTGGCGTGTGACAGAAGACCTCAGTTTACTTTAGACTTAAAGGAAGTTCAGACGAAGCTCATCTTCATCTTTTCTGCAAACACACTGAAAGAGAAACGACGCTCGGCTGCAGGCTTTTCCTTTATTTGCTGCATTTGAATAAAACTCAGAGTTGCACAGCGTCAGTCTGCGTGTCTCTGGCAGGAGACACGTTTGTCCTTGCAGCACGTTTCCAGTTGTCCATTTCGTACATTGAGCAACATTTCTGAACACCCCAGAGTAGCTGGCCTGGGACCAGCTGAGTCCAGCGAGCTGCACTTTGTCAGAGGCGTAGCTCCTCGCCTCACAAACATGTTATTAAGTCTTCCTCCCTGCTGTTGGATCCGCCACACGTCGAAACATGTCAAAGTACGCAGTGACGCTACCGCAGGTTTTATTGTAACTCTCGGCAGTGCGGCAGACGGTTCATGCAAATCCAGCCCGTCGGTGACAGTTAGGCTGGGTGGATGAGCTCACAAGGAAAGCAGCAAAGCACACGATGCAAAGGGCCCGGAGCTGACTGCATCACCGCCGACGAGCCGTCTCATTGGTCGGCGTGATGATCAGATTAAACTCGTTCGCTCCTCTGTGACGCTGCAGCTTTCGGTTAATTCACGCAGCATGATTCATGAATGACCCAGTGTAAGCATGCAAATGAGCAGGCTGATCCAGGAACAGAAATCAGCTGCGGACTCTGCTGGTTATCCCTCCTCATTTCCCTACGACAGCCGTCATCGTGTTTGCACAGCCGTGATTGGAGCAGCCGTGAGTGGACGGGCTTCGGGGCTGTGACTGATGGGACGGGCGATGATGGGGTCGCACGCTGCTGCTCAGCGGGCTCGTTTATCCCGCTCTCATGTTGAACAGCTTCAGGTTGGAGTGTCCTCCAGCCTCACAGGCAGCAGCATGAATTAGCTTGTAGCCTGACACACCCTGCAAGTGCCCAGACTTGTAATACAGCGCACACACACACACACACACACACACACACACACACACACACACACACACACACACCTACACACACACACACACACACACACACACACACACACACACACTGATTTTCCATGGCTGCCAAGGTGGGCAGCTGGGCACAATGTTAGTTTGTTCTTCTGCCGCCCACTGTCACATGCTTCCTGTACGCCGGGCCGGCGGCGGGCGGAGCCGGTCAGATGTCCCGGGTTGGCTCAGGACAAGCTGCGAGGGACACTTCGACGGGACAGTGCGTCCTGACGTCGTCTCTGTGGCGTCTAAGATCTGGCTCATGATCAGCTGCCAGACGACGCTTTTCTCCTTCCTGTTTCAAAACAGCGTTTTAAAGAATGAAGGCGGCTGAAAATGTGGACAATGGTCCGCTTGTAGAGAATTAAAGGAGCGCACGCTTTGATTGTCTGTCCTCCTGTGCGCGCCCTGTCATTGGCTGATTGAACGTAGCAGACCTGAGCGAGGCGTGGCCGATACAGCAACAAAAGCTTTTATCATGAAAGGCTGTTGAGCAGATATCATTGAAACGTTCACCTGTGAACAGGTGAACAGCGCTGACATTCGTCCACACACACATCAGGCTTCACCTGCCTCCTGTTGTGCTGTGTACCAGACATTTATGTCCCTGTAGAGACGTTTATTTGGACTCGATGGACACATTTCCAACACTGCTGATAACTGATTGATGCATTTATGGAGCAAAAACACCAAACTTCACTGTTTCCAGCTTCTCACATGTGAGATTTGCTGCTTCTGTTTGGTGAACTGAATGTTTTTGGTGGTGAAAACGATGAATTTGTCGAACTTGAGCTCGTGTGTGGGCAATATTTCACTATTTTCTGACATTTTGTGGCGCAAACAATCAAGTAACTGTACAAATAATCAGCACTTTTATCGCTTCAGTAAGCTTCCTTTAACTTGGAAGTTAAACTTCTCTGGACGTCTGCAGGCGTTTCGGGCTGTGAGATGATGGAGGAGCAGCCTTTTGTCGTTCCCTTACTGCCAGCTGATTCCAGGTCAGCTGTGGGAAAGCCCTCCGCCTCAGCTGACCATGATCCAGAATCAGCTCGTGGACCTAAACAACGAAGCAGTCAGTCAAGCAGAGAGCCAGCGAGGGGACAGAGCAGAGAGGAATGCAGCCCCTCGCGGCCGGTCTCCCCCCTCTCTGTTCTGCCATTGGCGGCGGTGAGAGAGCATGCGGGGGGAAACATTCCTTTGGTGGCCCATTATAGCCTGCTAGGCCAGTGGGAGGGGGCTTTTTACTAAAGGGAGGCGGGGTATCCTGTTTTTTGCCCGACAGGGGAAAAAAACAGAGTTGGGGGTTTGCAGGATTGCAGATGTGGTCTGTGCGGTGGAGGCGAGAGGGAGAATCCTCCTCAGGGGGTGCCGGCGGGGGGGGGGGGGGGGGGCAGCGAGAGGTTACAGCCGTGGCGGAAGTCATGGCGCCAATCGTTGCCCCAAATATTTGTTTGTAGAAATGTTTTCAGGCGCTGCCCAGCGATCGGTTGCACTTTGGAACCGTTTGCTTTGTTTCTGCTGCAGCGGCCGAGCTCAAAGTGCAGAGGAAGCACACGGTCCAATCAGCTGTGAGGCCGGGGCGCGCCGTGCGGCCCCGGGCCCGTATTGACATGGGTTGGCTGGAGGCCTGTGTGTGGAGGTGGTGCAGCTAATGCGTTCCTCTTTCAAAGAGATCTCTTCACGGTCTGTTTCTCGCCCGCTCTTTGTGCTGCGTTTTGGGCCACAGATGAGGACTCGGGTGCATCCCAATGTCATAAAAGCCCCCAATTCAGTTTCTGGCTGACTGACATAACTCCGCTCGCTAATTGTGGCTGCGCTCACCAGCTCACTTCTTGGCTATTGTGCGTAGTTATGAGGATTAGTAAATGGCATTTCCCTCTGATGAATTGAAAGTGGCGACAATAGGGACTAAGAATTTCCTTTTGGCCGGCTGCCAGCGTGCATGTTGATGCTCTCAGCTTGGAGCGAGACCCTCCTCTTCACATGTGTGACCTCGACAGGTTTAAAGGAACATACTGACATTTGTTTTTGCAAATAAGATCTTTGATCCGTTTGACATCGAGTCAGAGAAAGTTGGCTGCGGTTGCATCATTTATCAAACCTCAGCTGGTTCGAGAGGCTTTGCTGCATTTCCTGTTAACTGAATATCTTTGAGTTTCCGCCAGCAGAAGTAATTTGAAGATAATGTAAAAATAATCTGATGATCAGCATCATTAGCTCAGCTGATAGGCTTCTCAGCACACAGGTGATCCTTCTGGAAAGCTTAATTTAGTGTGGGAGCGGCGCTTTATGGGGGCTTATTTATATTTAATGATGATCATCACACGAGGTTTACACCTGTGTGTGTGTGTGTGTGTGTGTGTGTGTGTGTGTGTGTGTGTGTGTGTGTGTGTGTGTGTGTGTGTGTGTGTGTGTGTGTGTGTGTGTGTGTGTGTGTGTGTGTGTGTGTGTGTGTGTGGTAGGAAAGCAGCTGAAGAAGACGATGTGTTTTTAGATGCCTGTGTGAAGGGTGGGGGCACCATTTTATGATGGTCTTGGGGAGGGGGTCGACTGCAGCTTGACTGTGAGGTTTCCCTCTTCATCTGTGCGAGGCTGCAGGTGAACACGTGACCTCACCCGCTGCTCGTCTTCATCACCACAAACGGTTTGACTGAGGAAAGAATGAAACGATGATGATGATAATGCTGAAAGAGACAAAGCTGCAGTTCAACTTCGCTTTTAACGAGTTCCCCCTGAACGCCTCAGCGGCGTGTAAACGGACGGATAACAGGAAGCTCGGCTCGGCTGTTTGTGCGTGTCTAATTTGTCTGCAGGTAAAATGCAGAAAAATAAAGAACTGGATGTTGAATCCGCTGCTTCAGCTTCCTCTGCAGCGGCTCGAACGCAGCGATGACGGCCCAGAAATGAGGCGATGCTGTGCAGCCTCGCCGTGCGACGCTCTCACCTGTCTTTGAACGTCTCTGCTCGGCCTGCACGGCTGCAGAGTGCAGATAGCGTTCATGCGTGCAGCCTCTCAGCGCTGAACCACAGCGCTCTGCAGGGCTCAGTATTTTTGGACACAGCACTTCACACCTCTGCTACCTGAGAGAGAGCGAGAGAAAGATTTGATGAGAAAGACAGAACGAGGAGCGAAACCCTGCCGTCGCCGTCGTCGGTTCAAACATGGAGGCTCATGCAGTGAACGTGTGCTGGTTACTGAGAGGGGAGATTTTGGTATTTCTTTTGGAAGCTTCCTGCTTTGTTTGAATAAGCTGCTCAGTGTGTCCTCGCAGGAGATCTGCTCCGTCTGAGAGCTGCTGTGTGTCGTCTGTGTCGGGGAGATCTTTGTCATTCCATTAGTTTTGATAGACGCTGTTATGGGAGATGTAGGATCCAGTGATACTGGAGCTCGAGCAGATGTAGCTGCCTCTGCTACATTTGGTTTTTAATCTGTTTTGTAAAATGGAAGTGCACTGCTGAACCGCTGGAGCGCTCAGCTGACTGAGCTTCCACACAGTGAAGGATTAAAGAGCAGAAACCTTTGATTTGTGACCTGTGACCTTTGTTCTTCCAGTCCTACCAGTTGACCAGTGCCCCGGCCTTTTGTTTGTTCAGAACACAGTTTGCACGAGTAACTGAAGCACTGACAGAAGTAAAAGTCCTCGTTTGTGTTTTTCTTCTGTTTTAAGAGCAGGTTTTGTGTGTGAAGGCTCTCGTTTTTGTCATGTCAGCACATATCTGTGCAGTGAGGTTGTCCTCAATCCGCTTGTCCTCCGGAGGCCGACGTAGCTGTGCAGCAACATCTGTCAGTGCAGGCGGACCCCCACCCACACCACCACCACCACTACCACCACCACTGAGATTACACCCCGGCTCACATGACCGGATTATGTCCAGATCTGACACACATCTGGGCTGACTGGAAAGGTGACTGATGCGTTCATGGGGCTGCTGCGGTGAATTGAGAACGAGGGGTGAAAAAATGTGACCAGAGTCACTGACCTTCAGGATGAAAGCACACAGTTAGTGTGAAGACCGTGGACAGAAGCTCTAATCCATCGTTAGAAATGAACTGAGAGAATATTTTTATCTCCCACTGACGCAGAAATGTTCAGATTGAGTCTGAAGATTCGATCAAAGGCAGAGCGGATTCGTTTTCTTTTCTCGCGAGCCGAGAAGCAGACCATGTTCTTCTAACAGCGCTGTTGTTCTTTAGACTGAAGCTTGATGGATGCATGCATGGCCACACCTAGACCGGTTCCTCTCCCTCTGGGGCGGGTGTGTGGGCGAGAGAGCGAGGTAGAAAAGGAGAGAGCGAGCACAGCAAACAGGCCGTGCTAGTCTGGTAACAAAGAGTGGCGGTGAGGCCTCAGACCGGGGATACACACACACACACACACATCTGGAGGTCGTCTGATGGTGCTCCACCTGCAGCTCCAGACCAGCGTGAAGCAGATAAACGACCTCTGCTCTTCACTGAATGTGCACCGTTCTGCAACGACGATCAAGCCAACGGCGAGCCTCCTCTGACCCCCACCAATCAAAAATGAAAATGCAGCCTCGCCTCACGCTTTATTCTCATTGGCCCTTTTACTGTGGCGCGTCTCTCTCGTTGGCTGATGAAGCTGCAGCTCGACCCTGACGGGAAATCACCCGCTGAGGCTGCTGGGATCTGTAGGCATCGGTCTGAACAGAACAAATGGCTCCATCTATCACGGCGGCTTTTAAACCCTGACGCATGTAAAGACGGGCCAAACACACCACGATTCAAACAGCGTGTGTGTGTGTGTGTGTGTGTGTGTGTGTGTGTGTGTGCGCGTGCGCGTGCGCGTGCGCGTGCGTGTGTGTGTTTTCTCCGCGGCTGTGTCTGATTTCATCCTTGTTGTATTATTTAACAGCTTTCAAAGTGGGGCACTGGGCGAAGAGGTGAAGAGGAGAGGCCTGCAGGGACACACATGCATGCACACAGCAGACACAATAGATGCATTTAAACACACACACACACACATACACACACACACACACACACACACACACACACACACACACACACACACGCACACACACACACAGGATTTTGCTGCTAAAGGAACATCTTCTACTTGAAGCGTTTAAAAGTCAGATTTGACAGTTTGCACGATGTGAATTTGTGAACATGCCTGTGTGATCAGCGGCTATGTCTGAAGCGGCGTGAAGGTAAATTGCGCACGCTCTGCCCGGGTTTGCACACCTGAAGCAGAAACGCGTCGCTGGGGCGTCGCTGGAGCCTGTGCTGGTTCCAGAGCGCATCGCGGCAGCGCAGCATTAAATATTTACTGCTCGCGCCTGGCCTTCAGGTTCCTCTGCTCTCATTTAGAGCGAGGACGCTCTGCTCACCAGATAATCCCACGCAACACTCTTCCTCTCCTCGTCTATCTCTGCCCTCTCTCTCTTTGCTTTCCTGTCTTTGCCAGAGTCGTTAAGACAACAGGCGCACACAAAAGAGGGAAACCGGAGTGTGTGTTGCTATTGTTAGGACTTGGCCGGTGTGTTTCTGGCCATCGGTGCTTCTCTCTGCATCTTATTTCCTATTGTGGGGTTTATATTTATGTGCTGTACAGCGTTTCTGGTCAGGCATCTCCAGGAGCGGCTCGGGGCCTGTTCGTCAGAGGAGGTCCCTCAGAGACCAGAAGCCTCGAGCTTCTACAGAGGGACACATGGGACGCGTGAGCGGGTCTCAGCTTTACTCTGGAGTAAGATTCAGAGTTTGAGCTCCTGCATGACGGGATGTTGTGTCATCGCATCCTTTCCAATCTGACCCCTGATTTTCCTGCAGATAACGGGGGCAGAAGTCGAGACGCAGGCAGGCAAACATGTTTGTGGGACTGTGTGACCTGCAAGACGACTCAGACAGATGATGACGAACGCTTCACTGTGGGTTTGTGCAGATAAATGCAGATAAATGGCTCAGCGGTGGAGAGCAAACCTCACCTCAGAGAAGCAGCAGAACGACTGCAGCGCTGCGCTCGGCCCTCTGGGAGTTGTAATAGTGGAAGAAAGAGGAAGGAAGGCTCGGCGGTTTTTGTGGTTTTCTTTCCCTTCCCTGTTTCAAATATTAAGCCACCGCACACACTAACAGTTGGGCGAAGCATCTGAGACGAGCCAGAAAGACAGACAGACTGTGTGTGTGTCACCTCCGCCTTCATGGACCAGATGGCGGGCCGAGAGAGCAGGGAAGCCCCGCCACACATCAGACCCGAGTACAGAGCGGGGAGTCATTGGTCTGCAGCTCAGCGGCACGTTAGAGCTGCTGTGAAACTCCAGACATGACAAAACAAGAATGAAATCATATCAAAAGACGTGGAAAAGCTGCAGACGGACGTTTGTAACAGCGTGTGTTCACAGCACGCCGTCGAGTGGCCGCCCCGCCATGTTTCAAAGATCCTCTTTTCAGCTGATCTTGTGTTTGAGAGGTGACATTTCAGCCAAAGCTCGGCTCCCCGCTCTGCTGCTGCTCTTAATGTGGGTCAGGGAAGTCCTCTGCCCTCTGCGCCATCGGCCGCGAGCCCACGATCCTGTCTGATCCAATCAAAGCCAGCCTGCAGGGGATTATTTAGCTACCGTTCCCCCAGTTAACAAAGGCTCTTCTGTGGGCCCTGCTCTGACTCACAGCGCTGCGGGGAGCGCACGGCGGCGTGCACGTGGAGCCAGCGCAGACCCTGGTACCCCGCAGCAGCTTCGCATCAACACCCTTTTGTCGCTGCCGTGTGTGTCTGAGCTCGCACTCTGGTTTTGACACCACTGCTGTGGAGACGCGGCGGCTCGTCGCCGCAGTGTGAGAACGGCGCTTCCTGCTGAGCTCGCCGCCGCAGTGTGAGCTGGTTTCTGTGCTAACGGGCTCTCTGAACGCCTTCCTGGGATTGATGGGTTATTTTTGCTTCACTTTGATACTCACGCATGCACACACTGACAGCTGCAGCTCTCCAGCGGCGCTTTGTTGTAATCGAAGGCTTTGCTTTGGTTGAAAGACTTGTTTTACTTTGTCACACTGCATCCAGGCGGGACTGAGTGAATTTTATTTTGGAGGAGGAGGAGGAGGAGGAGGAGGAGGAGGAGGAGGAGGATGGAGAGAGAGAAAGACAGAGAGGTGGTGGAGAGCAGTCATACACTGATGGATGAAAAGCTGAAGAGTAAAAGTGGTTTTAGCTAAAGGAGGCGTGGACATTTAACGCCTCATGAGCTGCACTGGCTCATACTACGAACAGCAGGCGCTGGGGAGCTTTTTAAACCTACTAAAAATAAGATGCTGTAGTCTTGGGTTGCTTAGCAACAGCCCTGAAGCAGGGTCGTGGTGCTGATGCGGCGGCGGTGGCCTCCTGCGTGACCAAACTCTGGATCAGGATTTCCTCAATGAAACTTAAAATGGATAAAAGACACGTGGGACTGATGTGAAGCAGGGACAAGCGGCCACGGGCGTCATGTGACTGATGTGATTGACGGGACGTGCTGTGGGTTTGGATCTGTGACAGACTGGTTCAAACCTCGTTGAGAGCAGAGAGGCCGAAGCTGAAGTCTCTGAGCTCAGCTGAGGACAGTTGTGGTTTGAGACAGTTGAGGTTTGAGCAAAGAGGAAGTTCAGTGTTTCAGCATCCGCCCCCTCTGTCTCTCTGTCCACATCAAACCACACTGAGGACATTTGATCGTCCTAATAAGGAGAAATACTCATTTAATTTGCTTTAAAATCTCACATTATCTGCCTCACTGGTCCTCATGGTCATTTTACAGCGATCACGCTGCGTCACGTTCTAATGATCAGCGCTCTCTCGCTCTTGTTTGCTTATAGATTTCGTGTAATGTGGAGTAAACTGTCAGCTAACTGGTGTTTTATCGTCGGCGCGGCTGCTTCTCGTCTCTCGGTTAATTCTGGTTCAGCTGCTGTTTGTATACAGACGGACAGAAAGTGGTTTAGAGGATCAGACTGTCACTGATTCACTGTCTACACATGCTGGACTGCTCCACATCCAGCGGCGGGGGGCACAATATTAAAGTCGTTTTAAGGGGGTTACATCGATCTGGAGCTGTGTGTGTGTGCGTGTGCTGCTGGAGGGGGTTGTTAAGAGCTCTGCAGGAGTGTATCTGGGACACGAGGATCACTGCGTTAAATCAACTTAAGGTTTTAGGCTGCTGTGGGAGGAGTGTGGCTGGGACCAGTTCAGGCTGCGCTGGTTCGGTCATGGCTCTGGAAAAGTGACGGCCATTTGTCACTTTGACATTTTACAGACTAAACAATCAGCAACACACACGCGCACACACACACACACACACACACACACACACACACACACACACACACACACACACACACATCCTTCCTTTGCCCAGCAGCAGCACCGTTGTTTTGAAAAAATGTACCACTCTTGGACTTCCTGCGTGTGCGACGCGACAACCTCGCCGGTCGATTCGTGGCCATTTGCATGCTGATTTATCTCGTGTGTTTGTGTGTGTCAGACGGGCGTCGGGCTGTGAGTCATGAAGCCATAAAGGGCAGGGTGAGCTCAGGAATGTGTGACAGAGCTGGACTGGGGGGGGGGTGGTTTTGGTGAGATGTGTGTGTGTGTGTGTGTGTGTGTGTGTGTGTGTGTTTTACGGGTCATCAACAAGCGGAAGCTCAGAGGAACAAACACAGTGCCGCTCCTTGTACCAGCTCTGCTCTCTCTCGGCTCCTTTACGACCCCCCCACCCTCCCCCTCCCTCCCCCGCGCCTCCTGATGACTCCTGAAGTCCTAAATAACTCCAGAAACATTTTGTGTGATCTAGATTTCAGACCTTATCTCCTGTGAAGTATTTTAAGGTCAGATTATTGACCTTATTTAAGACTTATCTCCTCTTAATGTCCAAAAATGTCCAATTTCTGCAGCATAACCAGCTAAATGTCCTCCATAGCTGTCTGTCCTCCACCTGCTGGTCCATATCTTGCCTCAGCAGCTCCGTTACTCACCCAGCCTGCATCCTTCCTGCTCAGATAACGCAGCTGGACTCCATCTGCCTGATGATTGTCTGAATTTCGTGAATCTCAGAAACGAATCTGACAGCGACTGAAGCAGACTTCACGAGTTGTTTTCAGCTCGGTGAGAAATCTGCCGCTTCGTGCAGGACTCTGTCTTTGCTGTGAGACATTTGACTTCCTGAAAAGTGCAGGAACTCAGTGACACACACACACACACACACACTGACGGGGTATTAAAATTCACCAAGTGGGAGTCAAGGCCATCTAAGGTCATGCACACACACGCACGCACACACACACACACACAGTGTTTGACCTGACTTTCCTGTGCATTGACAGGATTTTGGGAGATCTCTTCTTTGTCTTTTCACTCAACATGTCCTCTGTCTCTGTCCCTGTGTGTCCACCTCTCTGCTCGTCTGTCCCTCTGCTTCTCTCTCCTGTTTGTTTCTCCTGCTTCATAGGACCCGAGGGGTGGGGGTGGGGGGTGTGTGTGTGTGTCGTGTTTCACATTCCTTAGTGCACGCACACACACACTCAGTGGTCGTGGATGCAGTCGGGTAACTTTAAAGGATCTGCAGCGTCACCCTGAAAGTGTGTGTGTTCCTGTTGGTTCACTTCATTTGTGTGTGTGTGTGTGTGTGTGTCAGCGGGGGGTGCACCTTGCTGCCCTCTTACATCACCATTGTCGCCGTGACAGCCAGTTAACTGCGTTGCCTTATAAGGTAAAAGCGCGAGGCGGGTGGAAGGAGGAGGGGCAGGAAGAGCCTGTTACCGTGACAATGCTGTCTGCTGCCGGGCAACTGGGCCGGCCTGCAACTCCCGTTTGGCCACATTTTCTCTCTCTCTCTCTCTCTCTCACACACACACACACACACACACACACACACACACACACACACACACACACACACAGACCTCTGTGTTCCTTCGTTCTTCCTCCTTCATCCTCTTGTTTTCTCATGATTCACTCGTTCATGTTGTTTTAACCTCGCGCTGCGTTTCGCTCGCCGTCGTGGTCGTTGTTGGACGAGGTCGGCAGCACACGAGCAACAGAAACTCCCGTTTCAGTGGGAATGCCAGGAATGAGGATTTATAGCTGCTGAACGTCATCACACACACGCACACACACACACACACACACACACACACACAGATCACACTAGCGCTTGCAGACCTGCTCTGTTTGTTCGCCCTCACTTACGAACCATATGCTGGAGCGCTTCTCCTCCTTCCTCCTCCCTCCTTCCTCCCTCTTTGTCCATCATGCCAGCACCGGTGTCACACAGACAGCCGAGTGGCTGCGACCTCATCTTCATCACCTGATTATCAGAGATGCTGCCAGCTAAGCACGATTCGGCTCACGTCAGGTTTTTTTCCCGTGGTGATTAAAATAACCGGCGCTGAGTAACTCTGTCTTGGTGGCTGATTTAGCATCTACTCCTTCTATCTATAGCCTCACACGTTTGCACGCCACAGCCACAAAAAGCCTCTACGTGCAGAAAAACCATGCAGAGCTGCAGCATATTTGAGTGTTTGTGAGCATCAGAGTTTATATTTAGGGAAGAAAAGGTTTCATTGACCTGAAAATCACCACCGAGATGAACACAGAATAAGAAGTTCAAACCAACAACGACGACTTCTCGTTTCTGACCAATAACTTCCTCTAACAGCTGCTTTTTATCAGGTAGAAACAGACTCCAAAAAACAAGTTAACCAGCGTTTGTTGGCGAGAAAAGTCTGCAGTTTTATGGTAAATCATTAAAATAAATTGGCCTCATCGCAAAGAAACGTGTCCAAAAGGATTAACGGTGCTGGTTTGGTCATGATCCTCATGATGGTTCGAGCAGGATACCTGTGCTCATCGTTCATCCTTCATCACACAGACGTCAGGTGATGCACAGCAGAGATCGCATGCAGCCGTCCACAAAGACGAGATGCTCTGTGAATGTGAGAGTTTTAATAACACGCCGTCATCGGTCAGAGCAGACCGCAGGTGGAGCGGCGACACACAGGTGAATGAGCGCCGCGAGCGTCTGAGCGCCGTGTTGATGTGATGATGCTGCGCGTTTTCCTCTGAGGCGTTATTATCGTTGGCCGTCGCTGTCACGGTCGCCGATGTGTAAGTCAGCTGTTACTCGCAAATTTATAGGTACATGTACTCAGACACACCTGACATCACAGGTGACTCACTTTCTCTCGCATGTTCTCGCACACACACACATAATAGGCAATACAGACAAAAACCAGGTGCTCGCTCCATATGAACCCTGTAATTATTTCATTTTTCGTTGTCTTGCTGATACTCGGCTCAGTTTCGAGCGTCAGGACACACGGCGGTTAGGTGTGTCTCACCTTAAAAAAGCACATAAACATTAATATGGTCTTTACCAGCAGGTATGTCCCATCATGCTTTGCATCTCTGTGCAAAGCGCTGTGCTTTTTTTACTCTGGGAAACCCTGAAATGCTGGAAATGCAGAGCTGGCATCAAGGCAGCCGTGTGCTGCCTAACAAAACCCGGTTCGGTGGAGCGATTCTGTTTCCTGCTGCCTGAACTGATCAACAGCTGAACCGCAGAACTGTCGCGGAGCTCTGGAAAGATTCAGCCAGCGGTTTTAATAAAAGGCCGACACAAACAGCTGACGCTTCGCCCTGCCAACGGCCGCCGGGCCTGCCAAGCTCCTGATGGGGCTGTTAAACACACACACATGTAATAATAGTGACCTCAGCTCATTCAGTGATGGGAGGTCAGGCTGAGGAAAGAAGGGGGACGCCGCCGGGCTACCGGCGCTCCCAGCTGCCCAGGCCAGCTCCTGCAGGACGGCTGGAAATGTGAGACATTAGTAACTGAAAGGGCCCACACTTACGTCACGAGCGACCTCCTTCAAGGTCGGCAGAGACGTTTGTGTTAACCAGTCACAGTCCTGCCCGATGTTTGCTCGCTCTGTCTCCGTCTCTCTGTTGACTCATGATAATTAACTTGACTTGTGGCCAAGTTGAGGCGCAGGTCGTCACATACAGGTTCTGATGTTGAACCGTGTGGTTCAGTGAGTGAATAATGCTCCTAAATGCGCATCAGTGCAGTCAGTGAAAGGGTCAGCGTCACTTCCCCGAATACTGCGTCATGAGAAGCAAAACTTTTTGTCCCTGATCTGTCTTTCTCTGTCTCTGTGTCTCTTGCACACAAGGTCCTGCTCTATTGTGTGGAGTTGAATGCCAGTTTCCAGGTGTTATCTGTGACCCTGGCTTGCTCTCCAGGCGTTGTGATCCTTAACTGGATAACAAACTGCATGCTGGCACGGCGGCGGCATGACCCGTCGACCCTCAGCAACACTGTTTAACTAGTGTGTGTGTGTGTGTGTGTGTGTGTGTGTGTGTGTGTGTGTGTGTGTGTGTGTGTGTGTGTGTGTGTGTGTGTGTGTGTGTGTGTGTTTGAGAGAAAGTTTAAAGCAATTTTAAAAAGTTAGTCAGAGTTTTTACTTTCATTTCAAGGAATTAGGAGTCACTGACTTCATGATGCATCACATTCAGTAAAAGCAGTTGAAGTGTTGATTCGTCTGAGTTTAAGTGATGCACAGCAGTGTGTGTGTGTGTGTGTGCGCGCGCGTGTGTCAGTGCTTTCTCAAGGGTAGTCAAACATTTCCAAACGTACACGACGGTTGCGAAATGACGACGTCTCGGTTGAGTCATTCAGTTGCAGCTTGTGGGCGATTGTAAAACGGTGTCAGTCATTGCAGCACCGTCGTTATATTTAACGCACCGCTGTGTCGCCGTTTCGAGGGCGTGAGGCGTCGCTTCGACGAGTCAGAGGAGCAGGAGTTCACGCTGAATAAATGCATGAATGAATGAATCCTGGACCGGTTTGGCATCCACACGTCCACGTCTTACAGCTTCTCTGCAGCAGCATCCATGTTTGATTGCTGCTGATTGGTCGAGCTGATATTGATCTTCAGCTGACTGTCTCTCTATCTGTCCTCTGGACAAAGTCAGCCCTTCCATCATCTGTTTATTAAATTCCTTCAGACTCTTCAGGACATAAATCAGACGAGTCCGCACAGACGGGAACGTAAACTCGACCGGTTGGTTCGTGTAAGCCCATGTGACCTTTCTTACATCCCAGAGTTCTCGCTAATCGGGCAGCTTTAATGGAAACGAGCTCAGAGATGTAACACCGTCGACCTCTCTGCTGTTTCTGGCCTCAGAAAACAAGCCGGAGGTGTGAAACACGGCTGTGTAATTGGCCGCCTGTGCTGAACCTGCCGTTGGCTGTTAGCCCAGCTAGCGGCACCTTCTTCCCCTTTGACCTCATTCGGTATGAGTCACCTGGGTTATCTGACTCGGCGTGGCGGGCCTTCGCGCGCTTCCTGTTGAGCGCGTCGTCCTGGTGGTGCGTGTTTGGACAGAGCGCTGTGAGTCCTCACACTGCGCTGGTTTGCTCAGGGGTTAATGTTCTACGTCTCGTACAGTTGGATTCATTCACTGCATTCCTGGAGAATTAACATGGACATCCTCCGCCCCCGCGGCTTCCTGTGCTGTGCCTCTAAAGACAGGAAGTGGGGTAGTTGGCTGCTGATTGGCTGAGCAGAAAAGAAGTGATGGTGTGATATGAGACACACACACACACACACACACACACACACTGAAGGAAACACTAATTCCAAGAATGACTCCCTCTTCTGTGAATTTGATTGTTGTCTCATGTCCTCTCACTGTGTCTTTGAGCTCGTCTCATCCGTCTTTGTCCCTTGAGCTGCAGTCAAACTTTGCCTCGTGGTGTGTGAGACGTCACATGTCTCACAGACGGACGGATGGATGAGTAACTGAGTGCTCACACACACACTTTAGATGTTATTGGATTTGGTCTCTGTGGTTTGATGTTGAGCTTCTGCAGATGAAAACGTCCTCCAAAGACTTTGTCTCTTATGTAGTTGTTTTGCTTCATCGGGACAGTGTGGCTGAGATTTGATCAGATTGATTGATTGATCGCGGCCACTTCCAGTGGACTGAGCTACTTTAATGTCCTTTATTCAAATGTCTCAGAGACGCCGTGTCTCCAAAAACGTCTTCAAATTCTCGCAGGAGGGATTTCATGAGGCAGGATGCATTAAAGCTTTTCTCGCTCTGAGGTGATTTATCCATTTCTGAGCTGCACAAGAAAGTCTGAGACGGAGCTGAGATGACCCAGATGAAGAAGAAGAAGAAGAGGAGAGGAGCAGAGAGGAGGAGCATAGCTGGCATTCCTGTCATGTTCAGCAGGGCTGACACTCCTTCCCCCCCCCACCTCTTACCTTCTCCTCTCCCCCGTCCCTGCTGTGCAGAGTCGCCACCAGAAAGCTAATTTGAGGAGAGACTTCTCCGTAAACTGAAGTGGGTGGAGTCTCCCAGACAGCCGAGACCACAAAAAGCTTTCTGATTGGTCTGTGGCGGCTGGAGATAAATGATCCCGATGGGAGAAATCACACCTGGGGAGTACAAATCTGTGACATTTGTATACAAATAAATCATTAGTTCTGTTTGTATTCAGTCCATAAAACCTTTGAACACCCAGTCCTCTTCTTGCCCCCCCCCTCGTGGAGGAGACGACCCCGTTCAGGATACTAGATCAAAGACTTAAACACATCTGAGATCTCCCCCTTCTCTCGTCGCCTCTCTGTAATCCCAGGAAGAGTCTTGGTGTGTCATTAAACCCCCCCCCCCACAGCCTCCTCCTGTGCTGAGCTGCCACCCGGCCGGCGACAGAAGCCCGTTTTGGGTCTGCTGGTGAGGCTGTTGCTGCTGTTTCTCAGGGTTTAGGCTGTAATGAACGTGTGTCTGGAGACTCGTTGAACCTCCACGCTGAACGTCTTCTTCTGCCGCTCCTCCGGCTCGTTGCCTCGCAGCAGGTTGCGCTGGTTACCTTTTAAGGAAGAGCGATCTTACTCTCACCTCTGAAAGTGGCCTTTTCTGAGCCGCAGCGATCGCGCATGCTTCAGGGGATTAATGTTTAATCTGCAGGTGGTTTCTGGAGTCTGTGTGTGAAGTGTGAGCGAGAATGTGTGTCGACCACCAAACGCACAGATGAGCAGGAAAAGAGCTTCAGATGATTGTTTAGTGAAATAGGAGCACGAGGCTTTGCTGGTGTCAACAGACCAGTATGCATTACTGGGACCATGTGATGTGCAGTAATGTGTCCCCAGCAGGCTTTATTGACACACAGCTGGGTGACGAGGCCTCATGCAATGCTGAAATGTGCAAACTCAGAGGCTTACAGGCACTCATGCTTCGGCCTCCCTCAGTTTTCAGAGCCAGAGAGGCCTGTGAGCGCTGCAGGCCGGCGTGCGGAGCGTTAGCATGCGGCTAACTGTGACAAGTGCACCTATTGAGGAAGTTAGCAAAACTTTATTGTTCCAACACAACAGACACACACAGTTATTTTTCTGTTGATGTGTTAATAGAACAGAGTTCCTGGATCCTGAAATAGGCTGGACACACACACACACACACACACACACACACACACACACCCCTGGTCAGACTCTTTGAACAACAAAGACAGGAAGAGGCATAAATAAATGAACAAATACCACACCGCTTGACACTTTACCCCTTCCCTCCCTTTCTCCTCCTCCGCCCCCTCCCTCCCTGCTTTCCTCCCTTCTCCACCTTCACGTCTCCTCTCCTTTAACGGGAGCAAACGGCTGATAGCAGTTTGGACAGAGGTCAGAAAACGGACATCAGTCGAGTCGGCGATCACGAGGAGGGAGATTTTAGGCTGAATTTATTATTTGCTGTCACAAATTAAGAAATGTGTGGAAGTAAAGGAAGTGTGTGACAGACTGACTCTTCCTCTGCCATCTCCTCTTCCTCGCGTCCTCTCGGGGTCACGTGGTGATCAGTGATCTGAAGGTTGTTGTATTTCCAGGCAGATGCAGAACAACATCTTTTATTTTTTTTTCATTGGTCTTAAAAGTGCTGCTCCGTCTTTCATTTCACATCCCTGATTTAACGTTGTGCTCCTCTGTAAACATCCCTCTCCTCCTCCTCCTCTTCCTCCCCCTCCTCAGCTTCCATCTTTCATCTTGCCAAATTGCATTTTAACCTCTTATCCCTCATTTGCCCTCCTCCAGTTCTGGGCAGAGCTTGTTTTGGAGGTTTTCTGAAACACTCGCTGAATTTCTGTCCTGGGACAAAAATGTGACATTGATCCTTTTTTTCTTCCTCTTTCCCACACTCATCACTTTTCCTCACTTTCCTCCTCCTCCTCCTCCTCCTCCTCCTCTTGATCGCCTCCTGCCCTCCTCCTCCTGCACTTCCTCTCCCTCCCCTCCTGTCCTTAATCCTCCCTTTCCTTTGTTTCTGCTGGCTGCCATGTCCTCGTCCTCGTGTCAGGCTGGAGATGAAGCTGGTTGGAAACACTCTGTTAAGCTGCTGACTTACATAACGGCGTATCCGAGGCGCATTCGGCCGCCAAGAAGCACACACCGACATGTTTGTCAGCCCCCCCCCCCCGGGAGGTGTGTGCGTGTGCTCCAGTCCCCACATTATAGCTCTGCTTCACTGACTACCTGTCAGCACATGAAGCAAGAGGGAGGCTCCCTCAGCGTGTGTGTGTGTGTGTGCGTGCACACATGCTAATGATCACCTGTCCAGACTTGAGAGGATAATGAGACCAGAACAACCTCTGCAGCAGCTCCGTCTTTCGTCTCCTCCTCTCCTCTCCGCTGTCTGTGTTCATGGCCTCCAGTATTTTGGACGTGAACGTAGATCCGCTGCGCTCGGCCTCGGCGCTGCTTCCCACTTTATCTTTATCGTTCATCATTTCTTAGAGATGCTGCCAGTCCGTCTCAGTCCCTCAGTTGTCAAACACACACATGCACCGTGAGGCCTCGCCGGTCCCACCGTGGCCCCCGAGGGACGGTGTCGGGTTCCTGCCCTGTGACTCCAGACCAGCGCGGCGGCGGCGGCTCTACAGTAGCAGGCTGCGTATCCAGTTACAGGCCTGTTGTCTGAGCGGGGCGGCGTGGAACCAGAGTGCAGTGGAATCTAGAGCAGATATTATTTATTTATTTGATTTATTTTCGGTGCGTGTGTGTGTGTGTCATGTGATTTCTGTTCAGCATGGCCGTGTCCTGATGTTTGCTTGTGAAAGGGAGTTCAGCGCATGAAGCTCGTGTTTCTCTTTGGTTTGCTCGACTCCAGAGTGGACTTAATCGAGAGCAGCTGTGACTCCGAAAGGGAGAATTTTCAGATTTGTGAAGTTGGACTTATTGGCAGCTGCAGACAGTGCGTTTGTGTTGAGCTGAAGGCCTCAGCGTCGGCCAGTTAGCTGCTCCGCGTGGACATCAGTACGTATGAGCCTGTATGGGAAAATACATTCAAACTGAGTTTGTCTGTATGTGGAGGCATAAAGGCCAACCTGTCCTCTGAAGAGAGTGTGTGTGACAATAGTTAGCAGTGCTGCTGTGTCGCACGCCACAGCCCTTTTTTAATTGGTGTGCCTCTAAGAATAGGAGGCCTTGTGTCAGGCCAGACCAGACTAGTTGCTGAGCTTTATTCACGGGGCCAGGCCAGCATGGTTTTGGCCCAGCTTAGTCTGGTGCAGCCAGTCCAGTCTAGTATGGCTCTGTCCAAGTTCCTTGAGGTTGTCCCTCGTGCCAGCAGGTCCCTATATAACTCCTTTAACCAGCAGTGCAGAGCTGCTCTCTGCTCGCTGCTGTTGCACATTTGCTTTTCATTCCTGACTCTGAGCTGTGCCCACGATCCATACAGCAGACCTGCAAGCTGCTCAGTGCAACCAAGACTTGTTCTGCCCTGCCAGTGGAGAAACAGGGATTTAAATGCCTTGCTCAAGGGCAATGGATCCCTTCTCCTTTCCTTTTCAGTATTCTGCTCAGTCGTAGGAGGTTTGCAGGTTTGTCGATGCTTCATTCAAAAATTAAGATGCGCAGCAGAAGCACAGCTTGGAGGACGAACGCTGCTGCCAGATTCATTCAAACCACGCTGGAAAGGTGCAAACTGTCTCTCTGCAGCATCTCCACGGCAGGCGTCGAGCTCCAGCAGCGACGCGCTTCATCACTTCATAGAATCTGGACGAAGGAGCGAGATGTCAAACAGTTGACCGCATCTAGATCCATTTAACATCTCGGCTGTGTGAAGAGAGTGTGTGTGCAGCCTGTTTACGGTGTGTGTGTGTGTGTGTGTGTGTGTGTGTGTGTGTGTGTGTGTGTGTGTGTGTGTGTGTGTGTGTGTGTGTGTGTGTGTGTGTGTGTGTGTGTGTGTGTGTGTGTGTGTGTGTGTGTGTGTGTGGGTGGACCTTGGCTGTGAGAGTGTGAGATGTGCTGAGAATACATGAAGTGTTTAAAGACCTTGAATAAGACGTGTGGCTTGACGGTTTCAGACCTTTTGTGTAACCGTCCAATCAGCTCATGGATTACTGTGACGTGGTTAAAAAAAAACAAACACAAAATCCAGAAACAGCCGACTGTCAGTGAACTCATCACGAGAGAAAAAGGGTGTGTGTGTCGAGAACACACATGCACATACACGCACACGCTGCTGACGTCACGCAGAGAATCCGAGGCAGTTGAGCAATAACGTTGTGTTCAACCTGGCTCATTCTTCCCAGGTGCAGCGAGACACACCCTTACCTGCGTGTGTGCGTGGGTGTGTGTGAGTGTGTGTGTACACTCTCAGGTATACATACAATTAAGGTGCGTATGTAGTCTGGAAATTGCACTTGCATTGTGAAATTGGGTGTGGAAATAATTGTCGTGTATGCATGCTGTAGATAGAGCTGCACGATATGGTGTGTGTGTGTGAGTGTGTGTGTGTGTGTTACTGCTTGCATGTTTGCATTTTGGAGTTTAAAGCTCAGCTCAGTTCCCCTCTTTCAAATGAATGATGAACCTTTACCTTTGACCCTGCAGGCCCAGGTAGAGATCAGGGTTCAGATCACACTGGTGACTCTCCTGCAGGTGTGTGTGTGTGTGTGCGTGCGTGTGTGACAGCAGATCAAACAGCTGACCCCAGCAGACTCCGTCAGGCTCCGTCGGGCTCCGTCTCTTCTCCACACTCGCAGCAGTAAAGCAGAGGCGGTTGTATATCTGCGATGGGAGGAGACCCGTTGGACAACTTAATCACTTCCAGACGCGCTCGCCGTTTCTCCCGAACACAAACAGCAAAGATGTCTGCCTGCCGAGGACCTGAACCCTGGTCCCGGACCCCGTGGTCCCCCTTTGGAAGCAGCACATTAGCACTTTACTGCCTGCTGCTGCTTTGAAGATTTCCAATTTGATAGACAGTGAGAGACGTGAGACAGATCTGCGTGGACGGTGGGCACCCCCCTCGAGACCCCCCCATCCTGCAGCACACACTGATGCTGCAGCAGAGACCTCGTCCCTGCAGGCTTTCACTCCGTTACAGCTGCTGGTTCAAACAGAACAGATGTGTCGGGGCGATGTTGGTGCGCAGAGCCAAAGGGAAACTTGTAACTGCCTCGTGTTTACTGAGCAGCCGTTTACACACAGCTTGAAGTTTAATGCCAGGAAGCTGTAACGGGATTAAACTGCAGAGTTTGAGCTGCTGATGTGTAAAATGACCAAAAGCAGCTTTAAACACACGACTGCAGGTTGAGGTCAGACAGATCAGAGCAGGGTCCTGCTGCTGTGGTAACAGAGGATGTTCTAACTGTGCCTACAGAGGTTACGCAACAGATACGAGAGGATAAGAGCCGAGCTTCACGCTCAAATGTAAACCTTCTTAACACTCAGCCTGCTCCGCTCTGTCCCACGCGGCCTTCGGCTTGTTATCTGTGTCCTCAGCTCAGGTTGGAAATCCTCTCCTCTGAACCGTCTGATCTGATCTGTGTGGCCAACACACAGCGGCCACACGGGCAGGTTTAACAGGCTTCGCTGGCTCTCGTCCCGTTCAGTCGCTCCCTCCAGGAATTAGGGTCACTCCGCTTCTAATTCGGTCAGTTCAACACACAGATTAGAATTAAAACTGGAACTCTTCTGACGTGAAAGTGGCTTAAATCTGAGAGCTGATATTTCCATGAAAGCAAAACTTAACACTGAAATAAGTCTCCTGACGTCGAGGGGAACAGACTTTGGTCAACAAATTGTCAGGAATTTTTTTTACAGCTCAATAAAGGTCAGTCCACGATGGATGTGGGACAACTTGCCTGAGAAGTCACATGAAATCAAGTCAAAGGTAGTTTGATGATGTTGCATGCTAATGCTAATGCTAATGCTAATAAATTAACTTCCTTAGCTCAGTCAGCGTGTTGTATGAAGGACCGTAGCGTGAAGAGGAAGCGTCCTCTGCTCTGCCGTCCAGGCGGCGTGGTTCAGTGAGTCTGAGCCGTGTGTGCATGTCTGCACCAGTTCCAAACACGGCAGCGCCGCACCTTGTTGTACCTGAGTGACATAAGCTGGCCAGAGGCGTGCTACAGAACGGGAGCTTCTTGTTCCTCGTCGTCACAGACCAGAGCGCCCGGGCCTCGCTCACGCCCTGATGACGGCAGGCCGAAGCGTCCTTGAGACGCAGGGTGAGGGTCTGACCTCTGACCTTGGAGGGAGGGGCTGCCGTAGCGTGTTGTGCTCCAGTCCCCCGGGCGCTCTGCAGGCCTCAACCTGTCGCTTTGTTTTGCACGTCATCGCTCCCGGTGGCACCGATCGTGTTGCAACACAGCCGGCGGTTTCAGTGAAGCTGCTCTCTGACACAGTTTACATTCCTCAGCCTGCGTTTTAAAGCGAGCCCTCGCTCTTCCTCACTTTGCTGTTTGGGTGTCTACCTCATCGTAATTTAAAACACAAAGTATTTTATTTGGCTCCGACTGGGACGAGGACACGAGAAAAGGCTCGTGCAGTAAAAGAGAGGTGGACATGATTTTACATTAAGTCTGTGGACGAGAGACATGTGAGACAAAGACATCTGCTGCAGTCATGCACACGCAGCTCGTCTGGCGTTCTTCCCTGAATAAACCTGAATGAACGCTGTGAAATCCATCGTGTCGTTTGAGTAAAGCCAGTCAGGCGAGAGGAGTGTGTGTTTATTCCAGAATAAGTTCTCACAGATACAATGAGCCGCTGACGCTCCCCTCAGCCGCCGTCTGTCATGTGGTGACGCGGCTCCGCTCTGATTGGCTGCTCTGTGCTAAACTGAGCTGGGACTTCCTGTCATTGCACTGCCGCTTCCTGCTGCATTATGGTTTACTCTGAGAGTGTGTGTGTGGTAGAGGGGGCTGCTCTCCCCCCCTGACTTTGTGTGTGTTTGTTTATGTGAAATGGACCCCCCCTCCCGCTTCTCCTCAGTGTGTGTCCTGCTCAGAGAGGGAGCCCTCTATATATAATTGTGTGTTGGGGGAGTTGGGGGTTGGTGCTGGGCCGTCCGGGGGAGGGTCACAGAGCGAGAGCGGGCTGAGGGAGGGCACGGGGGGCTGAAGGGTGCCATTATCCCGGCGGCTCAATGGGCGCTTTGTGCCGGTGGCCGCGGTGGGACAGTGGGGAGCGGGGCAGGGCGGCGAGCGGCCCTGTCATAACGTTTGTGGACACGCAGGGCAGGAGAGAGGCGGAAAGGAGGAGGAGGCGTGAGGCTGGAGCTCGTTCACGTCAGCCCAACAGAGTCTGAAAGTGAGCTGACTTTATCTTTATCACCCAGACACATAAAACACAGCTCGTGTCTTTGTGTGTTCCTGCTGGGAAAGAATCCACTTCCTCCTCCTCCTCCTCCTCCTCCTCCTTCCTCCTCTCGGACATTCCTTCCTTCCTTCCCTCCTTCCTTGAGTTCACGTTGATTGAACTTGAAAGCTTTTACAAGTCAAAGGAGAGACGCTCACGTGATTGGACGCTGGGAAACGAGGCGTTTTGTCGGGCAGCGGCGTCCCTTGGCGTGCGGGCAGGACCTTCAGCGTGTATTTTGGTCACTTGGCATTTTTACACACTTCCTCTAAATTATGTAACAATTCAGAAAAAAAGTGTTTTGACGCGCTGATTGATGATGTGCCGTCAGTGTGGCGTGACAGAGCTCGCAGAAAACAGGCCCGTGCCTACCTCAAACTCCTTCAAAATAAAATGATTCGAAACACATTTTGTGAAGAATGTCGGCTAACCAGAAGCACAAAAACATGGATTCCAAGCAGCTTTTGATGTGTGTGATTCTGTGCTGCTGTGTGTCTTTCCTCAGACGTCTGTTTGTGTTTTGGTCTGATAGTACGAATATCACAGCTGCTCGCTTTGGCTCCGGCCGGGTTTCACCGTCAGCGGTGACGTTTCTTTAACATGAACGTCAAACATCTTCTGCGTCAGAACTGTTGTTTAATGTTGCTCCTGCTGAGTGTGAGCGTTTCCATCATTACCTCCTCTGTTGTTCCTCTGTGTTGCCTTCACATTCTTTGTGTTCTTGCATAAATTTCAGAGATTGTGTAACAAGAATTTAAGAAAAAAACAGAATAAGTTTCTCTTGAGTCGTGGCCGAGGTGGAAACTGGCCCGGCTGTCTCAGAAAGTGGGCGTTTTCATGTTAGCATGCTTTGTTTTATCCAGCGACACATTTTCACTTTTGAGCCGTAAAGTTGGAATTGTTCACTTCTGCCGCTTCCTGTCTTATCAAAGCCGCTGCCCGACCTCCCTTCCTGTCCATTGAATTTCATGTTCTTTAGTTCTGTGGTGGTTTTTTTGCCACGAAAGCTGAAAAAACATCACGTCCCAGCTTTGAATGATCACCGCGCCTCTCCTGTTTGTGTGCAGACGTTCACGGCGTGGTGCAACTCCCACCTGAGGAAGGCCGGCACGCAGATCGAAAACATCGAGGAGGACTTCAGGGATGGACTCAAACTCATGCTGCTGCTGGAGGTCATCTCAGGTGAGTCATCTGTCGCTGGAGTCAGCCGAGAAGGAGGCTCAGCAGCCAGTTTTTAATGAACCTGAGAAGATACGAGACGCACGCACTCGCATGTCAGCGAGCTTTGATTTCCAGAGCTGCCTCTGAGCTGTCGATCAGACTGAGAAACGTTTTCAGATGTCAGAGATGCGTTCAGGGTGTGGTCGCTCAGCCTCAGCTGCATCCCATGCGGGAACACCCCGCTGCGGATCTGTCGATGGCGTGTGACGGCGTTCCTCTCGAGGTTTCCTGCCTTTAATTGCAGGTTGTAGCAGGGAAGCTGTTGTGGCTGGTGTCTCAGAAAATCATTTAAGCTGCTGTTGTCCCTTAATGAGATTCGACTTGCGTGTCACTTCATGACATCCCTGCTGTGACTCTGCCTGTCCTGACTGTGGTTCTGCTGAGCCCGTGGAAACACACTAACTGTGCGTGTGTGTGTGTTTATGTCTGCAGGCGAGCGGTTACCCAAGCCTGAACGAGGCAAGATGAGGGTCCACAAGATCAACAACGTGAACAAAGCCTTGGACTTCATCGCCAGCAAGGGGGTCAAACTGGTCTCCATCGGAGCAGAGGGTAAGCATGGACGCATGCTCTTCATCATGAGCTGCAGAGACTGTGAACGTCCACAGAGCTCACAGTGGAAACTACCACCTCAGTCACTCGTCGTAATCCCTCTTAGAAATTTAATCCCAGTGCAAGAAAGGAGCTTTCATGTAGTTTTCATAGTTTAGCGGTTAGCGGTCTCCTGCCTCTCCTCCATCCTGCTGATTGAGGACAGAGGTCCAGGGCTTGTGTGTGTTTTTATGTGTGTGTGTGTGTGTGTGTGTGTGTGTGTGTGTGTGTGTGTGTGTGTGTGTGTGTGTGTCAGGGTCAGTCAGAGGACCGTGACCTCTGTCCCACTCTGTCAGGACATGCGAGACATTCCTGCAGCGTGACACTGCTGATACTGACAACCACTGAACACGAGCTTGTTCTAACTGTTCACACTCTGCACGTCGTCCACACGCACACACGCACACACACACACGCACACGCACACACACTCATTCTGGCCCTCTGTAAAAGCAGCCCACTAAAGGTCATCTACTGGAAACAGACGGAGAAAAACGCTGAAGTAGCAGAGGAAGAATTGAGGGATGGGGGCGATGAGATGAGAGAGGAGGTCGTCCTCTCTGAGAGCGTTTGAAGAGACACGTTAAGCCTTCCTTTAGTACATCCAGGGTGGTGAAACCTGACCTGTGCTAATCCTCAGAACATGGATATGTAATTAGACGTGGAGCACGCTGGAATGAAAGCGATGTGGGACAGACTGACAGCTGACAGTGAGAGTGAGACTGACGAGCTGGAGGATGAAGCAGGTGAAAGCATGAAGGGACTGTGTTTGAGGTATGAGAGGAATCTGAGGCGCGCTACACGCCTGCCTCTGACATATCATCACACAGGGCTGACAGTCCCGCTCTATGTGTTCATTAACCTGCCAAACATCTGCGGATCGTGGTGGGAACGCTGAGATAACCATGTTTGACAGTCCGGTTTCAGTGCACCAGGTTGTAAATATGTGAAGCTTAATGATTTGACGACGTTCACACATCTTCAGAGCACGAGGAAAGTCGTTTTTCACATGATTAAGCTGCACAATGGATGAAACAGTTGTCTCACAAGCACCAAGGATTGAGTTAATTTTCTGAGAGAAATCGTTGTAAAAGTGTCACACTTGAGCAAAAGCTGCAGCTTTGCGTGTGGGAGTGTTTGGCTTCATTACACCAACGAGCGGATGTAAGAGTTTAAAAACAGGATTTCATGCATCAATCGATGTGACTTTTTGCTGTCTTTGTGCAGAAATCGTGGACGGGAACACCAAGATGACCCTGGGAATGATCTGGACCATCATCCTCCGCTTCGCCATCCAGGACATCTCTGTAGAAGGTACGACTTCCTGCACTTTGTTTGCATGAACGCGTCGAGATCAGCGGCTCAGCAGAGACCAGCTCCGCTTTCCGGGATTAACCAGACCTGCAGGAGTCTGTGGGGTTTACACACACGTGCAGATGTGCATTTGAGAGTGCATTGTGGGAAGTAGAGTGGAAGAAGAACAAGGCTGCACACACACACACACACACACACACACACACACACACACACACACACACACACACACACACACACACACACACACACACACACACACACACACATTATTATTACCACTTGGTTTAGTCTGCAGACAGCCGTCACAGAACCAGTCCAAGGTGACGACTTCACATCGGACCAGCAGTCCAGAAACTGTTTCCTGCAGCATGAAACCGTCCCAAAGCTCCAACGCTGATGTGTCGACACTTCAGCACTTCAGTTTTTCATGTTTGCGTTTGTTTTGCCTGATGAACGTCGACTGCAGGGACTCATCGCTCCTCAGTCGGAGCTGTAATGACGCCGCGGTGTTAATTCAGAGTGCCTGTGTTGAATTAGCTCTGGTGGGTGTGGACCTCGTTCAGGAATATGGAGTCGTATTTTTTTTGTCCTCCGCGTTGGTGACTGATGTTTTTCTGCTTCATGCAGTAAACAAAAACATGCTGGTGTTTTGACTGCAGCAGATCGTATTTAGTGCCACATAAACTCTGCTGCTTATTGCGTCTGCGCCGTTAATTAAAGTCCTTAATTCAGTGTAATGAGGAGGCATCGCAGACTGACCCAGACCTCCTTTTCTCCTTTCACTCCTGCTCCTGCTGCTCCTCTCCTCTCCTCTTCTTCTCCTCCTCTTCTTCTGCTTTCACCGTCTTCCTCATTGCAGAGACCTCTGCGAAGGAAGGTCTTCTTCTGTGGTGCCAGAGGAAGACCGCTCCCTACAAGAATGTCAACGTGCAGAACTTCCACATTAGGTAACACACACACACACACACACACACACACACGGGTCATTAATGTTATTCTTGGATTAAATATTTTGGAGCCATTTTTCAACACATTTAAAGACCTCGAGGCTGGAAAATTCCCTTAAAGAGCTCAAACCCTGATTAAAGCTCAGTTTATGTTCAGCTGCTCTGATCACAGCTGGACGGCAAACTGGCCAATATTTAAAAAGCAGGCGTCCTCAGCGTGACCACATGCGCTGATGTGTGAGTAAATATTGTGTGGAGTTAGTATATACTGATAGATGAGGTGTCACCGTGAGCTAACACTGGTTAATGCTGAATGAAAGCTCAGAGCTGGCTGAGAGTACAAAACACTCCCGACTGTAGCTGCTGTGCAGACACGTCGCCCCCTGCTGGAGGATCGGGAACATGTCATGCTCTGTGCAGAGACAGAGGACATGATTTTTGTAGAAGAAGAAGAAGAAGAATGAATTTCTCACTTTGCACCAGTTTCCTGTCGTCACCTTAATGTGACTTCCTGTTTCCTGTTTGTAATTTAAACTCATTAAAAAGGTGTTTTACGGTCCTCTGAGGCCAGCAGCCGTCACGCAGCTCGAACAGACTTTGTGGACGGCAGCTGGCGGTGATGACGGCGTGTTACCGTCTCCCTCCGCCCTACGCTCACCTGTTCTCTCTGTCCAACAGCTGGAAGGACGGTCTCGCCTTCAACGCTCTGATCCACAGACACAGACCCGATCTGATCAACTACGACGGCCTCAGAAAGGTACAGACGACGCTCACAGACCTGCTCTGGTCCAGCCCAGATCCAGATCTTTGAAGTCTTTGAGGCAAACCAGATGATAAAACCTAAACGAAGCTAATCCACATTAGCAAGTTGTCTAACGCTGTGATTGGCTGTTTAGGATGACCCAGTGACCAATCTGAACAACGCCTTCGAGGTGGCTGAGAAGTACCTGGACATCCCCAAGATGTTGGACGCAGAAGGTAGGCTGTGTTTGAGGGTGGCGTGGTGTCGCGGCTCGTTACGGGCTGCGATCCACGCCGCGTCACCTGACCGCTGTCCTCATTCACATTCATTGTTCAGCACTGACACCGTTTCATGGACAGTTTGTGTTGTTTGCAGGTCCAAACGCTTCACTCTGACACCAGGTCAAACTGATCTGAGTGCTGTTTGCAGCGAACATGTAAACATGTTCTCACGTCTGTAGGAGCCAATAGAATTAGAGTGTGTGTGCAGACTCGCTGTAACGCCGACTGAACACCACCCCCATGTTATATGAGCTGCTGCAGCCAATAAGAGGCTGTCGTCCCCGGGATGCATGCAGCCTCCGCCCCCCCTTCGTCCCATCATTCCTCCTCTCCCTCCTCCCACGCTCTGAATCTGTTAGTAACTGTACACCAACACGAGCGCTGAGGGCTGATTTTTTTTTTAACCTCCGTCCCTGCTGACATGTCTTTAGTAAACTGTCCGTCCTGTGTCCGTCCTCTGGCGTTCGTCTCGTTCTGTTTGCTCGTGTCCGGTTTGGATCATCCTGTCTGGCTGTTAACGGCTATAGCAGCTTGTTAAACGTGTGTCTGTGTGTTTGTGTGTCAGCCTGTTGTCATATGTGAGTGTACGTTCCTGCGTGTGTGTGTGTAATCACATGTCCACTGTCTGCCTGGATGTGTGTGTGTCTTCATAACCACGGTCTCCCCCCTTGTAGACATTGTGAACACTGCTCGTCCAGATGAGAAAGCCATTATGACTTATGTGTCCAGTTTCTACCATGCCTTCTCTGGAGCACAGAAGGTACCTCTGACCCCGACCTTGACCTTTAACCCCTGTTACTAACAAGGTGCTGCTTTCTGTCCAGCATGGCCTCGCTCTCTTGACAGCGCTGCTAAGCCCTGAGCGTCAGCAAGGACACTGGATGTGTTGGGACACACACACACACAGATGCTGATGGTGGGACTGTAATGGTGAAAGCAGTAAATATTCTGTCCACAGCGGATGAAAGCAGCAAAGTAAAAGACGAAGCGGCGAATGTGCCGCCTCCGCATCGGTTAGAGCCGTGGCTCTTTTTGCTTCCTGTCCCCTGAAGTGAAGCCGTGTCTCCTTACGACCCCTCGCCGCCGGTTCGATGCGTCTGCAGGTTTTTTTAGTCGACGAGTTTCGGAGGATTGAAGACGTACAGTTGCTCACAGGATGGAAGATGATCTGATATGTTACAGCCTCAGAAATGTCTGATTAGCTCTTCATCAAGAGGATGACTCACCTGCTGACTCTCCTCTAATTCTCTGGTCTACTCCTGTTGTTTCTACCCTCCCATCTCCTGTTTCTCTCCTCGTCCTCGTCCTCCTCCTCTTCCTCCTCCTCCCCCTCCCCCTCCCCCTCCCCCTCCTCCTCCTCCTCCTCCTCCTTTCCTCTCCCTGTAGGCGTCTGAGAGGAAGCCGGTGATGCGTCTCTTGTTTTGCTCGTCTTCCTCTAATTAATTTTCTGGCCCATTCAGAACTTGTTTGTGTGTCTGTGGTCTCAAGAGAGGGCCGTGTGTGTGTGTGTGTGTGTGTGTGTGTGTGTGTGTGTGTGTGTGTGTGTGTGTGTGTGTGTGTGTGTGTGTGTGTGTGTGTGTGTGTGTGTGTGTGCATGCGTGTATGTGTGTGTAAACTTGTTCCAGCTTGTTCTTCTTCTTCGTTCTTGAGTTATTCACATGGACTTAGTTTCTACACTTTGTAAGTTTGGACTTTCAGTCTGTTGAAGCTGCAGATTTTCTGCTTCCTCCAGCATCGTCCTTCACGCACCGACGCCTCAGATCACACTGAAAAAGCTTTTTTGGAGACTTTATTCGTCGTCTGGTCGGGTTAAATTAGCGGTGAAAAACCTGAAGATCTGCTGTGTGTGTTTGTGTCCCGACCTTGAACTTGTGGCTCCAGTGTCCCTCAGCTCTCGTCCAGAGGACACTTGTCCTCCTCAAGGATGGTAGTAGGAGGAACCTTGAAGCTGTGGATGTAAAGAGTGCGGCGTCCCTCCGCCCTCCTGCCCTGTCCTCACGTCCTGCAGGGACCATGTATCTTTGGGTAGCTTTGGCTTCACTCTGCCTCTCTGTTTCCCTCTCTGTCCACCTCTCTGTCCCGCTGGGTGCTGGGCGATGCATAGACATCGTGGGTACGCTGAGGCCGGATGAGAAGGCCATAATGACCTATGTATCCTGCTTCTATCACGCCTTCTCTGGCGCACAGAAGGTGAGCTCCTCACGCTCCAGACTCACACTAACACCCGCCAGAGTTTCCATCAGCCGTCACACGAGCTTCTCAAGGTTTATTCCAGAGGTTGGGAATTTAGTGAATATCAGACAATGGGTCAAACCACAGGAATATACCATAATATATATTCATAAATCCAGCTACAGCAACAGTTTCATGATCATTGATTCTCTCTCACATGGTTATGGAAAGTTTTGGAAAGTCAGGAAATATTTACACATCAGGACCATGATGGGAACTCTGGAAAAACAACAACAACAACAACAAACGCTCTCTGAAGCTTCTGTTTCGGTGCTTTGGACATCGACTGTGTTTCCCCAAAAGGGCTTTATTTACTCAACGCTCTGGACTTAAAGTCCCAAACTCACGCCGGCTCGTCCTGCTGACGTGGTTTTGGGACACCAGACCTGTCCTTACTGTGGGAAACACGGGTCGATGTCTCTTCAGTTTCTCTTCAGCTATTAACACCTCTGAACTCCAAATGTTTGTTTTCTGATGTGATGAATATGTCTGTAATGTTTTCAAACAGCACAATCATCATTTCTGACAGAATGAATGAAAAGTGGGAGTTTAAGTGTAGAACATGTCAACCTGAATCCACGTGTCAAAGTCTGTGTACTGTGCTTGTTATTCCAGCGGTACAGTAGTGTAATGTCCTAAGCAGAGCCACCGATGTGGACTACAGCGCTCCACGGACCTGTAACTAGACGTACGAGTGACTCCCGAGTTGTGCCGGGAGACGCATGGAGCTTTAAAACACACAGACTGATTGTGGCGCACTGAACTAACCTCAACCGCTGGAGCATGTTTTTATCAGTCAAATGCCTGAGTAGTGTTTAGATGTACTCCCTCTCACTGCCTGTGTGTGCGAGCAGAGCCTTGATTATGCCGACAGCGGCGGTAAAAGTGGAGGCACTAATAAAAGCAGCAGACACTTCAGTTTGTTTGAGACTTTAAAACGCAGCATCTGGTTTGGACATAAGCAGCTAAAGTGAATGTTGTCATTAAGCTTTGAGCACCGTGAGTGATGTCACCACGTGTCATCCAACCACTGTTAGCACCACTCATCGCTCTGTTTCCCGATAGGCCGAGACAGCCGCCAATCGCATCTGCAAAGTGCTGGCTGTCAACCAGGAGAACGAGCAGATGATGGAGGACTACGAGAAGCTGGCCAGTGATGTGAGTTCAGCACCTCGCTGAGCGGACTCTGCATCGTCCTCGTGTCGTGGAGAGCGTCACATTGATTGATGTTTCTGTTTCGTCTCTGCTTGCAGCTGCTGGAGTGGATCCGTCGTACCATCCCCTGGCTGGAGAACCGAACCCAAGAGAAGACTGTAAACGACATGCAGGCCAAACAGGAGGACTTCAGAGACTACCGCTGTGTCCACAAACCACCCAAGGTCTGCGAAGCCCCCTGCTCTCGTGCTCTTATATCCAGTATAGTCGCCGACGCTGTGAGCTGACTGTCCTTCCTGTCTCCAGGTCCAAGAGAAATGTCAGCTGGAGATCAGCTTCAACACTCTGCAGACGAAACTGAGACTCAGCAACAGACCTGCCTTCATGCCGTCAGAGGGACGCATGGTGTCCGTAAGTGTGCAGCGTCATTCCTGTGACAAAACCCTGACCTGTGAGGGATTCATGTCGGTAACTCTCTGTCTGTTCGCTCTCAGGATATCAACGGAGCGTGGCACACCCTGGAAGGAGCGGAGAAGGGCTACGAGGAGTGGATCCTCAGCGAGATCAGACGTCTGGAGAGACTGGAGCACCTGGCAGAGAAGTTCCACCAGAAGGCCGCCATCCACGAGTCCTGGACCGATGGTAGGCTGCTGTTCTACTGCACGCACGCACAAACGCACGCACAAACGCACGCACAAACGCACACACGCACACACAAACGCACACACACACACACAAACGCACACATACACACACACGAGTCATCTCTCAAGCACGCATCTTTCCTCAGGTATGCTGCTGTGTTTACTCTTCATCGTGAGTCATCCAGGTGGAAACTGCTGAAAGGTTAAGTGAATGAATCGATGGTGTGTGTGTGTGTGTGTGTGTGTGTGTGTGTGTGTGTGTGTGTGTGTGTGTGTGTGTGTGTGTGTGTGTGTGTGTGTGTGTGTGTGTGTGTGTGTGTGTGTGTGTGTGCGTGCAGGTAAGGAGGCCATGCTGACTCAGAAAGACTACGAGACCTCCACCCTGTCAGAAGTCAAGGCGCTGCTGCGGAAACACGAGGCCTTCGAGAGCGACCTGGCAGCCCATCAGGACCGAGTGGAGCAGATCGCCGCCATCGCACAGGAACTCAAGTAAAGACAGACAGCATGAGGTCACAGGAAGTGCTTCTGCCGCTCACTCGTGTGTCTGAGCGTCGGCTGTAAACTCTGCTCTCCTCTGTGTTTTCCAGCGAGCTCGACTACTACGACTCCGCCAGCGTCAACGCTCGCTGTCAGAAGATCTGTGATCAGTGGGACGTCCTGGGAGCGTTCACCCAGAGCCGCAAAGAGTCTCTGGAGGTACGAAAACACGAGCGAACACAGGGAACGTGTGAAATACAGAAATGCTGCAAGTAGCACAGTTTCCAGAGGACACTAAAAGGTGATGCGCACGGCTGAGGCTGTGACTCCTGGATTTATGGAAGTGAAGGCTGACGAGCGAGTCCCAGCTGTGTTTTTGTGTGTTTAATAATAAAGAAATCAGTCAAAAACAACATTTTCCACACAGTTAAATATCAAACAGATATTGAATCTGCAGCACTGAAGAAACATTTCAATCATGTCTTCCTGCAGAGGACAGAGAAGCAGCTGGAGTCGATAGATGAGCTTTACCTGGAGTACGCCAAGAGAGCGGCGCCCTTCAACAACTGGATGGAGGGAGCGATGGAGGACCTGCAGGACATGTTCATCGTCCACAATATTGATGAGATCCAGGTATCTGAGGACTGGACAGTATGGAAGTGTGGTCCACACGGGTGCAGCACACGAAGCCACGTAAACTACGTCCGGCATCAGCTAAAAGCAGCCGTGTGTTTTCCTCCTTCAGGGTCTGATCGCAGCCCACGAGCAGTTCAAGTCCACTCTGGCAGAGGCCAACAAGGAGCGGGAGGCCATCCAGGCCATCCAGGCCGAGGTGCAGAAGATCGCCCAGAGCAACGGCATCAAGCTGAGCGGAGCCAACCCCTACACCACCATCACGCCCGAGAGCATCGACAACAAATGGGAAAAGGTAGACTGCCCCTGTGCTTCCTCATCGAGGGGGGGTGTTCTGTTTGACACGCCGGGTGATCGCAGCCGCTCTGTCACAGTTGTGTGTTTCTAATTTCTGTATGTCGTGTGTGTGTGTGTGTGTGTGTGTGTGTGTTTGCAGGCGATGGACATGGTGCCGCAGCGTGACACCGCCCTGCAGGGTGAGCTCAACAAGCAGAACTCCAACGACACGCTGAGAGCCAAATTCGCCACACAGGCCAACACGGTCGGCGCCTACATACAGGCCAAGATGGAGGTAAGCTGTCAGTTCAGCTGCTCGCCGCTGAGCTGCGTGCACAGCTGCGTGGTGTTTGTCGCAGTGTTCAGTCCAGCGTTGTTAAAGGCTGAGCTCATAGAGGAGCTTTGGTGATGGGATGGTCATAAACACGTTCAGTGTGTCCTCACACAGGTGAGAGTCCTCCTGGGCTGCTGCGTGGGGTCGTCTAAAGATCTCACTGCTGCTTGTGATGGCGGATGTCCTTTCTGAAACGTATAAACTTCAGCTGTAGGACTGAGACGATGGTGACTCTTGTGTTGGCGTTGCAGGAAATTGGCAGGATATCCATCGAGATGAACGGCACTCTGGAGGACCAGCTGACCAGCCTGAAGGAGTACCAGCAGAACATCGTGTCCTACACGCCTGAGATCAACACGCTGGAGGGATACCACCAGCTCATCCAGGAGGCCCTCATCTTTGATAACCAGTACACTCCCTACACGATGGAGGTAACACACACGCACATGCACTCTTTTGTTTTGTGGTTGGTTGTAGCTGCATGCTGGAGCAGTTTTGTGCACATGAGCTTTTTCTTATCCTAACGTCTCCTCCTCCACCTCTCCTTTTCCTCCACCCGCTCCCTGCAGCACCTCCGTGTGGGATGGGAGCAGCTGCTGACCACCATCGCCAGAACCATCAACGAGGTGGAGAACCAGATCCTGACGCGTGACGCTAAGGGCATCAGCCAGGAGCAGCTCTACGAGTACCGCGCCTCCTTCAACCACTTTGACAAGGTCAGGGGCCCGAGCTGGGGGCCACGCCTTGTTCATTACACTGCTTTACTTGTACTGGAGTTGGGAGCTAAGCAGAGTTTTGTTTTTCTTCGTTGGTGTTGAACATGTTCAAATGCACAATTCTCATATGCATCAGTCATACTGAGGCATGCGTGCATGTCGCGTCATCAGTAGATGCTCATGTAAAACACCTCAGTGACGATGCACCAGAAGGAAAAGCAGCTCTTAAAGCAAATCCTGTTTTTTTCATGGCATATACGTCGTTGATAGCTGTGCATTTTGTCCAGAGGTCTTGCTGATTCTAGTGGCTTGACCTCCTGCAGCCGTCTTGTGTTTTCATGTTTAGCTGTTTCTGTATTAATGTGCGACATGATTGAATGTTTAGACCTTACAAGGTGGAGAGAGACGAGCCAACCGTGTGAGTATCCATCCCACTGTCTGCACACAGGCGAGCACATGTGGGGAGCACGAGCTGCGTCATCGTCTGTTCAGAGACGAGCGCAGTGTGCATGCTGGGATACAGTGTTTTTATTGGTTCACAGTGTGTGCAGTTAACCACATGCACTTCAAACATCCGAGCAGCTCTTGTGTTCGCAGTCTAAATCCTGCAGACACACACTTTATCCTGAATATTCATGCTCACGTTAAAGGCAGACAGAACATTTTGTTAGTGGGTGAGCTCAGTGAGACTCAGAGGATGGACAAAGCTCCACATGTTGCCAGCTGTCGGCGTGTCGTGGTTGTTCGACGGACACCGCCATCACTCACATCTCACGCCACCGTGTGTGACTGATTCATGCCACTCGGTGGTTCACAAACACTCCAGGAGTCTGCTGGTCATCCCTGTGGTCACTCACTGTCACTGTGTGTGTGTGTGTGTGCGTGCGTGCTTTGAGTCTTGTCCAGCTGTGTGTGTTGACATCGTCTAAACATCCGTCTGTCTGTCTGTCCCTCCATCCTTCACGTCTTCATCTCCTTGCATGCTGTGGATCACACGGTCTCCATCCACCACCATCCCGTGTTGCGATTGGTTCATCCTCATGACGTGGCGCTCTGTCATTGGGTGTTGGCTGATCTCAGGACCACAGCGGGGCCCTGATGGCCGAGGAGTTCAAGGCCTGTTTGATCAGTCTGGGCTACGATGTGGAGAACGACAAGCAGGTAGGAGCTCGAGGACGCGGCGGAGGGAGAGGTGGCGTTCGTCAGGCCTCGGAGCAGCAGAGCAGAGCCGACGTGATCTGTCCGATTAGGATTAAAGTATTGATTATTGATGGTTTAATCTCCTTCACACGTCCACTGGGGGGCACCAAAGTCAGGCTTTTTATTTTAGTGCTGTCCTGCTCGCTGGTCGCTCGGCGCCGCTGCTGCTCTGAGGCACCTGATGAGCTCCAGGTCAGACAGGGTTCAGTCCGTCAGCATGGAGATGTCGTGTCTCCGTTTGTCCACCGGGGGTCTCTGTCGCTTTGTGCTGCTTCAGCTCGACGGGGCCCTCTGAAAGGCCCCCGCCCCTCGCCTGTCTGTCTGTCTGTCTGTCTGTCTGTCTGTCTGTCTGTCTGTCTGTCTGTCTGTCTGTCTGTCAGGTTTTTCTTTGCTCAGACTTTCGCTGTTAACTGTTTGTGCTTTTTTATCTTTTTTCCACCTCCCTGATCATCACCACTCTCTCTCTCTGTATTTCTGTTCATCACCTGCTCCTGTCCTCTCCATCTCTGTCTTTTCATCCCCTCATCCGTCCTCTCTGCTGCTCGTATCTCTCTGACTCCACCCCCCCCCCCCCCACCCTCCACCCCCCCGGCCTGTGCTGTGCTGTGGCGCCCACAGAAGCGATCAGGACAGATGGTCTCAGATGATTTCCGGGCTCTACTCATTTCTACAGGAAACAGCCTGGTACTGCTGCTGGCATGATGCTTTCACAGGGTGTCCGCAGGTCCAACGCTGTGCTAATTCAGTCCACTTCAAAGCCTTAACAAATTCAAACCACAGCAAGTCCAATTTTTCTAATTATCACTAATATAATTATTTACATCTACTTATATTTACACATTTTGTTGTTAGGACAGAAAGTCCACCTGCAGACACTCTGCTGTCTCCCTGCTCGTCTTGTTTTGTCACGTCTGTGTTTCGCTGCATTTTTTTTCTGTGTCCTCTGTGTCCTCACCTGTCTCATATCAGCCAGTGATCATGTTGTGTACCGTGTGTGTATGTGCATGTGTCAAAGTGTGAAACCTCAGGACCGCCATCACGTCTCTCACGTCTCCTCGGCGGCTCGGTCTATTTCATGGCGGTCCTGACGTTTTACACACGGTCCGTCTGCGTCTTCGTGTCCGAGCTCAAAGCGCCGTCTCTCCCGGGTTAACCTGTCATCTCTCGGTTGCCAGGGCGACAGCGAGTTCGCTCGCATCATGGGCATAGTGGACCCCAACGGCAGCGGCGCCGTCACCTTCCAGGCCTTCATTGACTTCATGTCCAGGGAAACGACCGACACGGACACAGCAGACCAGGTCATCGCCTCCTTCAAGATCCTGGCCGCTGATAAGGTGAGTGTGTGTTTAAGCCATGAAGAACACTTGATTTTTCCAGTTTACTTTGTCCCTGCTGGCCACCATAGCGCACCAGCCAATTCTCAGGTTTGTCAACCTGTCAGGTGAACCAGGAAGTAACTCGCTCACTGCTCCTGCTTCTCTGTTCCCATCAGAACTTCATCACGGCTGATGAGCTGAGGAGGGAGCTTCCTCCCGACCAGGCGGAGTACTGCATCGCCCGCATGGCGCCCTACACCGGGCCCGACGCCATCACCGGAGCCCTCGACTACATGTCCTTCTCCACCGCCCTGTACGGAGAGAGCGACCTGTAGAAGAGGCGAGAGGAAGAGGAGGGCTGGACAGATGAGGGAGGGAGGGAGAGGAGGAAGAGGGGAGGGAGGAGATGCCAGGAATGGAGTGTTTGGAAGAGTTTGAGTGGTGGTTGTGAGGTGTCCCTGCGTGTGCCGGTTTAGAAATCATCAGAATCTTTCAGACTGAGCTTGTTGATTGAACTGTAGTTAGCTTTGGCCTCCGCCGAACGTTTTCCAGCTCCGTTACGTGGCGATCAGATGGGGAGTAATCCAGGTTTTTATGAACAGGCATATCCAGGGGCAGCTGTGGCACAGGGGGGCAGTTGCTCTGTAGTGTGGGTCCTTAGCTTCACCCTCTCTGCCTTTGTGGGGTCAAACAGGGGAGGGACAGGGGTCAGGACTTGGGGGACACAAGCTAATCTGATACTTATGCTAATTTTTGTTTATTATAATTTTTTCTTCTTGCCACGGGGTTTGGGCGCAGGGGGGAGGGGGGGTGTGACGTGGCGACTGGCGAGGTTTGTGTATTAGATCCTAGAGAGATATATGCTGCGGGGTCAGGAGGGTGGGAGGGGGGTGTTGACCAACCAGAGATGAAAAGACATATTTACCCATAATTCCCATGTTGCTGGATAAGGTGACCCGTCTAACCTCAGAGCTTTTCCTCCTCCCGTCTTTATTTCTTTTTTCGTTTATTTTGTGGAGCAGCTGGGTGGGTGGCGGGGTCGGGTGGGAGGGCGGGACTCAGCGCTGTACATACTTATTTTTCCAGTGCGAAGAACGACTCACGCGGTCCCGGCTGTAGAGAATAAGCGATCGCAGGCGCGCGGAGCAGTTTCACCAGTGGGCAGGTTTGAGCTTCCAGACGCCACGAAGCGAGGCGACCGCACCTGAACGCCTCGCCTGTATAATCCCATGACAGCCAGGCAACAACATAATCATCCACAAATATTTGCTTCTGTGAAACTATTCTTGTCCTGGGGGGGGAGGGGGGCATCAGGTGCTTATTTAAATACAAAACTATACATTTATATGATAGACTGTAGTAGTGAGAGTTAGTCCAGTTTTATATACCAGGAACACATTACACACACACCACGTGTCATGGATGCATTTCATTGGCTGAACAAAGGTCCTCGCACTTCCTGGATTTTTAGGGTTGCCATGGTAATGCACAGTGGACAGATCCCCATGTGACTTTTGGAGAAATAGTGGAAGTATTGAAGTAAACGTGCCTGTCGATCCCTCTCCCTCTCTCTCTCTCTCTCTGTTACTCTCTCCCTACCTCGCTCTCCCGCCCCCCCTCCTTTGAAGAAAAGGGAAAATTTAGTGCGAGGAAGGAGGGAGGGGGAAAGATGGGGGGGGTCTTTATGTAAACATTCCATTATGTGCAAATAAAAAATATTAAAAAGAGGAAATTGTCATGTAAACAACTATGCAATCATAATGTGTTCAATATCTGAGTTGTTGGGGGGGGTGGGGGCCCTTCTGAGGAGGCCCCCTGTCTAAATTCACCAGGATCACAGGTTTCTCCAGCGTTTGTCGGCTGTTAGAGGGAGAGGAGGGGGGAGACGGGGGAGGGACAGACAGGGAAGGAACTGAGGAAACCAAGACGGACCAAAAGCTTGTTTCTTTTTTTTCCTCTTTCTCTTTTTTCCCTGCGAGTTTGGAGAGAAATGAACTCTGGAATTGTGATTTTCCTTTTTTTGTACTCTTTAATATCAAACCTTATCTGCTGTACTGGAAGCTGCAACGCATTCTGTCTCTAATGATAAGTGAGTTTCACAAAGCACACATAAAAGTTTCCTTACAAAATACCTCCGCTGGTCTGCGCGTCTCTTTTCTCGTGTCTGAGTCCTGATTGAATGTCGTCTTTTGGGCACAGCCTCAAAGTTTTCACCTTGTTTACAAAATTATGCATTAAAGAAAACAATTGTGAAATGCGGAAATGGCAAAAATCCTGATTAATTGGCTAAATTGTGATTTTTATCTTCACTGGAAGATTAAAATGAAACTGTAAAGGAGGTTAGAAGAAAGAAGCTGAGCAGGAAACACGGGATGAAGGTTAATGATGAAGTGGAGCAGTCTGCTCCGAGAGCGCAACTTTAATTTATATTTCAGAATAAATGTCAAATCAAAAGTTAATATCACAAACTTCTCTGTCGCACATAAATGATTCAACATGAAGTGACGAAACGAAGACTTTCTGCCATAAAAACAGAATTAAGATCACTTGAGTTGAATGTTCTTAAATTGTGAGTTTGAGGAAATAACCACGCTCGCGCTCAGGTCACGTGACTCAGGCTCTCTAACGTCACTCAATCTACGTGTAAGAGTTTGCGTAAGATGCGCTAAACATGACGCTCTGTTGCGCCATTTCATCCCTCTTCAGTCTGTAGCTCACTCTGGGTTTGTCCTCCAGCTTTCAGGAGTTATTTAAAGTGGAATAAAGTGACGTGTGCAGCTCACAGGTGAACCACCGCGAGCGGTACACCCGTTTCTGGCACGAGGGGTGGAGACAGGCAGTGCCGCCTTGGGGCATCTCGAGACCATCGACCAACAGCACGAGCGGTCTGTCTCTCTCCAGACTTCATCCTCATCAACAGACAGTCCGCGGCCGCCGCGCGCGCGCGCTGCGCCGCCTCCAACAACAGGGAGCAAAGAGCGCGCGGCCACTCCTTCTCTGGCACGCTGTGGCTCGCGCTCACCTGCAGCTGCCGCGCGCTGCTCGTCCTCGTGCTCTGACAGCGGTAGGACCTGCTTAGGGAGCCTGGAGGTTCAGCGGGGTTGTTTGGTTAATCTGATGTATACTTTTATATTGATGAGTACTCGTTTAGTGTACTAAAACTTCACTATACTCGTTTATTTACAGTCAAAACTTGTGTGTGAAAACTGTGAATTTAGTTTCGTGCGTGTTAAAGCTGTTAAATGTGGAAGTACTTTTTTAAGCATGTGAGGGATCAGATATTCTAGCAGTGACCACCTTCTGTGAAGGTTTTGGCTTAAGATAATTGATAAATGAAGCACTCAGAGGAAAGCCAAAGTACATGCGGGCTTAACTGTGTAAAAATACCTTTAAAACCTGATAGAAGTACTTCTGTATATTGATTTTGAGCTACTCGCCCTCAGCTCTGATTGGACCCTATTTATTTAATTACAATGAGATTTATTTTCCACTGATGGAGGCGTCTGTAATTATTTCCTTTCCCTTCCCTTTAAAAGCCCGAGGAAGCTGTAAACCTCGAAAGCTGAAAACACACATTACAGGGCGGCAGTGCAAACTGGACGAAGCTGAAAGCGAGCAAAATAAAGTTCAGAGTGAAGTTCAGCAACGAGCTTCATGAATGAAACGAGTCCTCACAGCTTTCTGACTGTCCAAACTTTGTAAGGTGTAATAAGTGTGTGTGTGTGTGTGTGTGTGTGTGTGTGTGTGTGTGTGTGTGTGTGTGTGTGTGTGTGTGTGTGTGTGTGTGTGTACACTTGCCAGTCTGTTTAGGGACTGCAGTGTTACACCTCAGTGCCTTTGAAATGCCGCTTTTCAGTGACTTTGGTTTTAATCAGACTGAACAGACTCGACAGCAGAACTGCTGCCGTTGTTTTGGTTATTCTGCTGCATCAGAGACAATATTGATTTTCAGGATAAAGGGATTAATCTTCATGTTTGATTAGAAGTTGTCCCGTGTGTGTGTGGACAGCAGGGTGACAGCAGCCCACAGGACTAAACCATAAACACACACACACACTGCTGCCAGGTAAATATTGGAGATGCTGCTCAGGTGAAACGGACAGGTGTGTGTGTGAGAGAGAGGTGAAAGTGAGAAGAAGTACATCTCTAATATATTTTAACAGTATGCTCGAGTGGATATCAAATGCATAAACGTGTTTCCATTGCTCATACAGTCAGTGGCCACTTTATTAGGTACCCTTGTGCGGTCTAATGCAGACCAATCCGACAGCTCTGCCGTAGCAGTGAATGCAGCCTCACTAATAAAGGAAGATGACAGACATCCTGTGTGTGTGCAGACAGTCCTCGGATACGCTCAGCCTGACAGGAGGAGCGTTTCATCCCAGAATGCACTGCAGACGGCCCCGTGCAGGTCACACCTCTCCAGGCTTCTGCTGGTGTGTCAGGGTGGACACGTCTGCAAGGTAATCAATTGATCAGTCAGTCGGTCAGTCGGTCGGTCGGCTCTGTGCCTCTCAATCGATTTGTACATGCTTCCTTTTCCTTTCCCTCTTCCTCTTCATTCTCCTCCTCCTCTCATTGGACAGCTATAATTATACACTGACACAGAAGCAATTCATCTTAATCATCCAATTTTACAGCAGTTACTGCCTCTGCTCCTCAGGTGGGTTCCGCTAAAGGAAACGCACAGAACAAATCAGAATGAATTGCAGTTGGACTCTTCTGCTCTCCAGAGCTTTATCAGCCTTATTGACGCTCAGCTGCTCACAAACCCCTGAGAGGAAGGAGGAGTCGATGCTTTTCTTTGGTTCACTGATGTCAGGGAAGATCTGCCTTCGCTGACTGGAATTAATTAGAAAGTATTTATGTTCATCAGGCTGTTTAGCAGGGAACTTCTCCTACGAGGACAAATCTATCAAATCTACACCAGCCTCAGACATCAGCCGCAGCTCCAGATGTTGTAAACACTAACATCTGTTTACAGCGACACTTTATGAATACATGAACAAAGTGAAACCTTTGGATCAGCTGAGACCAACATGAATTCAAAACAGGGACAACAACACAACACTTGCCACTTTATTAGGTACACCTAGCTAAACCTCATACGTGCGTCGCTCCATGAAGGTTTCTGCTCTAAAGACGTGTTCACTTCACTTTATGCTGGTTTTGGAGGCTGTAGTCTGCGGTGCCGCCTCAGCGAGGATGGAGCGGGGGTCACCGCTTTGTGAACACATGATTACTGCAGGGGCTCAGGAAGACTGCAGGAAACTGTACACACAGTTTGTTTTACACAGCTGATGGTGGAGGAGCTCAGAGTCTGCCTGGGCTCTGAGGTGGGCCGCATCCAGGTGTGTGTGTGTGTGTGTGTGTGTGTGTGTATGTGTCCCAAATGACTGTAACCTAACACACCTTCTAACACAATTTGATAAATATCCCTCTTTTCAAACAAGTAGTGAACCCACTGTGCACGGCACCTGGCTGGAGCCAATCAGCCTCGTTCAGAGCAGGTGCAGCAGCCGGCATGGCTCCGCCTCCAGCTGGCGCTCAGAGCGGACCTGCTCATCTGTGGGAAACTCATTGGTAATGTTTCAATTAGCCAAGATGAAAGATTCCTGAACATGTTTAATGTGCCAACTGGTTATTTAAACTTCTGGTGAAAATGTACAGTTTGCTGTTTTTACTCATGTGAAAATTTAATGCTGTCAGTCGAGCAGAAGCTACAGATTACTGCAGCAGATTATACATCAGTTAAAAAAAATGCTCAGCGTTTTCAGAGGTCCAAAGCTCTGGTCGAGCAAAGGTCAGCTGGCTTCGCTTTCTCATCATGGGGAGACAGAGGTTAAATTGATTTCAGTGTAAAGGTAATTAATTCATTTTCTCTCTGTCTCAACAGGACGATTGACGGATGCCACGTCCCCTGTCCTCACCACCTCGCTCTCACCCTCCAACGTTCTGCTCATTCATCCGTAAAGCTGTGGAAATGTCATCGCTCACGTCCTTTCCATCCAACACTGATTAAAAGACAAACATGAATACCATCAGGTGTCCTCACTGTCATTCTGGATCACCTTCCGGCTCTCTGGGGTCCATTATTTGTCCTTTTCTTATCTCTCTCCCCCCCCCCCCCCCCATAGGCTGCATAAAACACAGCGACGACGTGCTGAACACTCCAGCTTCCTCTGGCATTACTGATGCTTTAATAAATGTATTTCTTCCACAACAGACTGAGTATTTGCAGACATGCTCAGTCAATCCACCATCTTTGTCTGATGCGTCCTTCCTTCCTTCACTTCCCTCCTCTCCTTATTTTCCAAGGCTGTCTCTGAATCCTTTCCTTTCTTTGCATCCTCTTTCCTTTCACCCTTGCTCCCTTTCCTTTCCTCTTGATTCCTCGTTGCATCACTCCTTCACTTCTCCTTTCCTTAATCTCTGTCTCTCATTTGGTGACTTTCTCTCTCTGCTGTTAGTTTCTCCACATTTGTCCATATACTGATCATCTGTCCTTCTTTTTATACAGGATATTAAGACAATATATCAGTGAAGATGGCTCTCAGTTATTTGCTGATTGATTGTGACTTTGCCGTCTGAGTAAATTGATGTGACTCCCTGATGTGTGTGAACGTGGGTTCAGTAAATGTTATGTTATCTCCTTTTCATTGCTCTCTGCAGAGATGCTGTGAACGCTGGCGGTGATGATCAGCGGACGCTAACCAAGTCGCCTCTTCATCGGTTTGGCCTCACAGGGAGGCAGCTGGTTGCCACAGCAACAGCTGCCCCAATCGCCGCCTCTCAATAAACAAATCATCAGATAAACAGGAAGCAATGGAGGAGCAGCAGCTCTCGTGACAGAAAGTAAGCATTATTTCCCAGGGTGCATTAGTTGCTGTCTAAGTTCATGGCTGAGGCTGAATGTGATTGGTTGGGATGTTAATGGGAGAGTGTGCTTCCTAACAGCAGCTCCAGTCATGTGTCCAGTGTGATTTCTCTTCCTCTGTGGTGTCTGAGCCATGACGACTGCAGGGACGACGCTGTCCTCCATCACAAAGCTTCAGCGGCGCCCGGCAGACGCAGCCTTTGTTTCGTCTCAGTGTCTCTGTCCCTTCAGACGAGCCTGCAGAGGTCAAAGCCTCATTTTCGCCCAGAGGCTGATAAGGATGTGTTTTAACAGCACATTATGAAACTGTGGCAGTGCTTCTGCTGTCAATGAGTTCTGGTTTCTGGGGTTAAAGCAGGACGTGAAGCAGTATTTGTGTCATGTCTGCCAAGTCTGTGGGAAGCCGTCAAACCGCTCCACCATATCCACCGCGTCTCATCCAGCTGCTGCTGAGCGCGGACTCTGTCATGTGTGCGCTGGCTTGTTCCAGAGGCCATTCCTCTGCATAAAATAATTGTGGGATAAGAAGCACTGGTGACATTTTTCTCCTTATTTGGGCCTCGAAAAGTTCGTACAGAGAGTCATGAAATTGCTCAGTGTCTTCAGATAATCAATTTTCAGCTGAGGTTATGCATTTATTACAGGATTAGAGATGTGCACAGCAGGATTTAATCTGTAGGACTGGAGGCGTCCTGACCCACAGGCCTCGAAGCGGCCTGAGAAGACCGACCACACCCTGCTCCATCAGGGGCTGGAGGAGAGCTGATACACCTGCCACCAGCAGATGGCGCTCTGGCTCTAAGGCAGCTGTGAGAGCAGCTCCACCAGCAGGTGAGGGAAGCTCCTGCAGTCTCACACACACACACACACACACACACACACACACACACACACACACACACACACACACACACACTGTATTGCTCCCCAGACACACCCTGATAACCTCATCCACAGCCGAGCAGACGGGAAGCTCTGCATGCTGGTGATATATTTCACAAAACACACTTATAGATTTTATGGTATCTCAAACTGTTCATGAGGTGACAGTGAGCAGGTTAGAGCCCCCCACCCCCCCCCACCCCCCCAGCATAAGAGGCAGGGGGGTGATATGGATTGTGTAAATGATATGACATTGATATGAATTATACATGAGCTGGAGCATTTAAATGTATAGGTTGGTAATGGTTACTGTAGGTGTGTGTGTGTGTGTGTGTGTGTGTGTGTGTGTGTGTGTGTGTGTGTGTGTGTGTGTGTGTGTGTCAGGCTGACAGGCTGAGAGTGAAGTGCTCCATTGAGCTCATGACTAACAACAAAGAAAAGGCCTGCAGGTCACACACACACATCAATCTGCCAGGAACACACACACACACAATAGTTTCCCTGGACATTTGCATGCTGGGATTAATCTATAATTCATCCAGTAAAATGCATGCTTGCCCCCCCCCCCCCCCCCCAATTTCTGCTCACAAGGCCACAGAGTCACGCTGTCAAGATGGAAACGGTCTCATGTTTATGCTACGAAAACATGCTGACTGCAGCAGTCGCACAGTCGCTGATTTGGAGGACGCACACACACACAGAGGTCACATGACTCTTCACCATGAAACGCTCTTCGTTTAAAGCAACGTGATATGCTGAAACGTCGAGTACTTAAGGTGTACGATGTCATTCCAGCATGTTCCCTGCTCTGAATAAAAGTGTGTTTGTGGTCAGTTTGGCTCAGATAGCAGCTGCACTGATATATCGACACACTGTCAATGCTGAGAAAATACAGTGCTAATATCACCGTCGGTGGGAGGAAATCAATGGAGGACCATAAAGTGCAAGAGAATCCTCAGAAAAGATACGGTCATATTCGTGGGAATAATTGGTTACCTCCATTACTTCATTGCGCTGCCGTGCGCTCTGACCTCAGGAAAGGTTCCCTCGGGACGCATCATGGCGCTGATGAGCAGTAGAGCCATAACTCCACAGAGTTATGTTGTAACGCACACCAACGGCTGTCTGGTCAGGAGGAAGGCAGCGGTAAAGGCTCAGGGTCAGTCTCATACTCGTACCTCTGCTCGTCTCGCAGGGGACGCACCAGCTCCAGCTCTCGTCTGCTGATCACATGATACGCATCATTACTTCTCCTGAGATGCAATCAGATCTTCTTCTCTTCTGCATCTTCTCGGTGTGATTCCTGGTGTACTTCATCCCAGCTGGTCCTGATGTTCACTCCACTTCACACTGAACGCCATGAAAGCTATGAAACAGCTTGTTCAACATAAAGTTCATCCACGCCAACATTTCGCCCTCACCTGCTCTCAGTTTTCCAGCTTGACGGGGAGTTTTAGCACAAGCTTCCTGTGGTTCTGCTCTGATGCCGACGTCTGCATCTATAGGACTCACAGCGGAGTGTGAACGATGCCTCGCAGCGCTGTACAGATAGAACGATGTGAACTCCACAGGAACTCAGCACAGATGGTTGGAGCCAGAGGCGGGATTTGTACCTTCATCTGTCATTGAGGGGCTTCACTTAATTAACCCAGAAATGTAATGATGGAACTTTGAGACCATTAAACTGTCTAGCAGACTAAATCCATTTAATGTTTGGAGCCGCTGAGTTTACTTAGATTCAAGTCGAAGAGGGCATTAATGAGCAGGTCCAAAGGGGTGAAGAGCAGATCGAAGGAGCAAACTGACTGAGAACACACAGGAAGTAGTCACGTCCCAAAGTAGAAATGGCACATATTTTCTAATCTGCTTTCAGAGTGAATGAATCAAATATCAAAACTGATTAACTGATCCACATCCAGATGCAGGCCGCCTCTGGGCTCAGACTGAAATCCATTTGAGAGGCAGCGTGAGTGCATGCTGAAGGAAAGATGTGAGCGGATGCAAACATTAGGCAGCGAAACCAGATCTGTGCCAGTTAAAATCCTAAAACTGAGAGTGTTTATCCCGAAGCTGTTCGACTCCACTTCACAAACTCCCAGAGAAGAGGAGTTGGAGTTCCTACCAAGTTTTCATGGATACCCATACTTTCCTGGACACGTCGTCACAGCTGAACTGATCTACTCTCACGTACGTGCACACATGGTCCGTGCATATACTGCTAGCTAGCTAAAGCTAACGCCTGTGCAGGATCACTGGCAGCAGTGCAGAGTTTAAACCCACATGACTGAAATGAACTGAGGTCCATTTACCTTCCTCTGTCGTCCTTTTCACCAGTTTTAAATCTCCTTTTAAATCTTTAATCACAGGCTGACTGCTGATGGAGCTGTTTTATCTCTCCTTTTTAATTTGAAGTTCATTAAACTTAATTCAATAAATTTAATTCAGCCTCTCATACAGATCAGAAACTTTTACTCCATCAGCTTCACAATAACGAGGAGGCCTTTTTAATGTCCCCATCGCCCCTCACGCACACACACCACACACACATGCTGAACACATTTTCGGGGTCTTGATCAATGTGAAACCAGGTCAGATAAGAACACTGCAGGAGATAAGCCCTGAAGTCACTGGAGTGGAGGAAGTGCTGATTCGGGGTAATGACATGCTAATTGGAAGTAGAAAGCTCAGTCACGCTAGCAGAGGTGAGGAAATCGGTCACATCCTTTCTTCTGAAACTCATCAAACCACTTATCCACAGACAGAAGCTCGTTATGACTCCAGACCTCCTCAGTATGCGACCCGCCTTCTCCAGCTGACATTTGTTTTGGCTAATGGACGAGCCAATGGGAACGTCAGGACTGATTTCCTTTTCTTAGCCATCACAAAGTCCTGCTCGCCTGCTTTCCCCCGCTGACAGACCAAACAGCAGAGGCTTCTCTAACTGTCCAGCCGTGTGCTATAAACTGTCAGTTCCTTGATAACATCCAAAGTGATGCAAAGTTAGTAAAACCAAGTCACAGGAGGCGTGGTCACGTCTCTCAGGTTGTTGTTGTTTGTGACGAGTTTCATTTGAATGAAATGGATGGACACAAGCACCAAAGCTCTATTGGATTTGCTCATAAATCAGTTGAAGCAGCACAGCTAAAAGCTTCTTCCACTTCGTTCTGTCTGCTTCTTCCCATCTCCTCAAAGGTCATCTCTATCCAGATGCTCTGAATTTGGTCAACGGCGCCGATTTGTATGTGAAAGCTCACCAAAGATGAATTGTAGGAGAAAGCACCGCTCAGATTTGCTTCACTCAGAGAAAATCTCTGCAGTGGACTTGAATGAATGGATCGGGCTGTGACTGCTGCTGTGTGACGGAGTGAGTGAGTGCTGCAGGACCTCATGGTCAGTGCTGCCGGTGCTTTCTTTGGCTGGTCTCTGTCTGGACTGTGACCGTCCCCTTCGTCCCTGTGTGAGATCTGTCCCACTGGAGCCGCAGTCAGAGGTGCATTAAGAATTATCCTGCACTTTGTGTTCTGATAACATCCTTTTCCACGTCCCTCACCACCCCCCCGGGGCCGGGGGGGCAGGAGCTGGCAGCAGATACACGAGCAGGGCCTCTTACTTCAGCCTCCAGTCACACGTTTGCCTGCATCTCTTCTTTATTCTGTATTTTCCAGTTTCCATTTTTAGCCGGCTGGTGTGAAGCAGACAGGCTTTACAAGTTAATGTGACGATATGAATTCATGCATACACACACACACACACACACACACACACACACACACACACACACACACACACACACACACACACACACACACACACACACACGCTCAGCTGGTTGTCTCTGTTGTTCACGATGTCTCTGTTTCACCTCCTCATGTCTGTCGGTGGTAATGGTGATGACAGCGGTGCCAATACAGGTTTAGAGGCTGGCTGTTGATGGTCACACTCATACAAACACACACACACTGAGCAGCGGCCTTCATCCCTCCTGCTCTCCTCCTCCTCTCCCTCATTGTCTTCTCGGCCTCATCGTCTCCTCCTGCCCTCGACTGTTCCGCCTCGGGTTTCCATTCACTCCATATTTTCCGTCTAAGCTCCGTTATTGTGATTTTCTCGCTCTCTGCACTTTCTTTCAATTCATCTTCTTCTCTCTCGGGGCTTTTCCAATTTTCACGCCTTTTGACATCTCACTAGCGTCTGCCTTTTCTCTGAGATCCGTCTTGTTTTATATTCCTCCTGTCTCATCAGCCCCTTTTCTCCTCATCCTCCATCCACCTTCTCGGTCTCACAGTCTTTTCATTTGCTCTCCCTCTCTTGGCATCTTACCATCTTCCTCCTTCTCTCTCTTTACCTCTTTCTTAAATCTCAATACAGCCTCTACTTTAGCTGAGCTGAGCCTGAGTCATTGCAGCTTTTTGGAAACCCAAACACAACTCGCAGCTCAAAATCAATAAACCATCTTCCTGTCATGAATTGCCGCCGCCAACATTTTTCACAATTACTTTCATATTTTGTGCCTGAAGTGGAAAAGCTTGATAGGAAATTTGTCTTCAAATCCTGCAGACAATCTGTATGTATTATTCTCAGCAGTTCATTAAAACCAGCATGAAGTGCAAAACTCAACCTGACCTCATTAAAAGGAGTTTGCACATGAATATTTCATTGTCAAGTTAAGGCTGAAACCTGTAAGCTGTTTCGGTTCGTGGTGATTTTATGTCATTCAATCCTTTTTGGCTCATGAGAAGCGATGCTGTGTCTGCTGCGAGCCCTTGGCCGTGTCATGGATCACATAATGTGACCTGTGACAGACTTCCAACCTGTCCAGGCTGCGCTCCCCCCAGGCTCCAGCCCCCCATCACCTGCCGCAGTGTAAGAGTTTAGAAAATGGATGGATGACTCAAATAAATGAGGCTTGGACTCAGTCTGCTGCACCAGACTTAAAAAGAAGAAGAAGAAGAAGCAGCACAGAAGCATCGAGTGCATCTGAAGCCGCAGAGAGGCCAGCAGGGAGAGAGCGAGCCGAGGAGGCTGGACGCTGTCTCACCGACCGTGTGGCTGCAGGAGCCAATAAAAAGAGCACGACTCATCACGAAGATGCACAGAAACATACTGATTTCAGCTTTATGTGCCTTAATAACTAAGCAAAGAAATGCATCTCAAGCCAGAAGTATTGTACAGTTATATTATTTCTATTAAATCAATGTTCCTCAAAATTAGAAGCAGGTCTGCCATAATCCCTGTTCTCCAGCAGTCTTTCCCTGTTCCACGATGGCGCCTTTATTCCTCATCTGTTCATAACCCGCCGGCTCTACGTATGTGATTTGCAGCTTTGTGTGTTCGAGCTGTGAGTTGAGTGGGTTTAGGAGCCTTTGGTGCAGATTGTTTTCAGGCCAGCCAACATGCCTGCAGCTCAGCTGGACACAAAGCAGTCAGAGCGAGGGACAAAGCGTCCACATGGCTCTTGGTCTGTCAGGTCTCCTCCATGCAGCCGCAGCAGGAGGATCAGTCACTTTGACTCTTTCTTGTCTCAGGATGTTTTGGTCGGCTGTTCGTTTGTTTGGATCTCTGTGTCTTTTTTTGGTTTTTCTGTCTTTCTTTATTTCTTTCTTGTTGTCTGTCTTTGCCTTCACTTACCTTTCTGTGTCCGTCTGTCTCGCTCTCTCTGTCCCTCTCCCGGTTGTCTGTTCTGGAGACGAATCTCCAGCCGCCCACTCACACGACGCTCGCTGGCGAGGCTGCTTATTACACTTTCATTTGCTTTCCCAGAGTGCTGCGTGTATGTTTCTGTGAGTATGACAGAAACAGCCAAAGGGACAGCAGACACATTGAGATGGAATTGGAAACGGCCTCTCGGCGTCTCTGGGCTGATTTCATTTAGATATAATGCAGCATGCAGAGCTTTCTGGTGGCTGGAATGAGGCCGAGGACGAGGATATGACAAGTCGTCTGATGGCAGAACCTCCTGCTGCTGAGGGAGAGTTAACACCACCTGTGACTGCAGAGAGGCTCAACTCTGAGACACGTCTCTGTCACCGAACATATTGAACAAATTGCTTTGTGATGCTCAGAGACAGCAGTCGTCCAAAGAGCAGCAGCACACAGTGGAAACTGACAGTCTTACAAAACATACTCATCAGTGACTGCAGTGATTTCCACGACGAGAAAGAGAAGAAAACAACTGACAAAAGAACATTTTTTACCAATGATTCTGTTCATTCATGCCTCCCTGTTATTGTTTATGATCCTGTTCCTGCAGGGATGCCTGAAAAGATGCAGGCTGGAAACAAAGAGTGAATATTTGGAGCTACTTTACTCACAAAGCCACAGAAAGAAAGAACGAGCCAGTTATCTTCTCAGCGTGGTTCAAGAAAACCAGAGAAAAACCTCCAGATAAACTGATGAATAAAAGACATTACAGTGCTTTACACCATTCAGCATCAGCAGACCACGACAGTGAGTATACTGACAATCCCAACAATCCCAGTTCTCTCGCCCACAGCGTCATTAAAGAAGCAGCATGATTAGACCGACGTACTCATGAGATGAAGGAGATGCTTCATCACAGGCAGGATTTTCAATGAGCTGTGATTCAGTCGATGAAGACGAGCACAGACAGCTCCGCCTGGACGTCATCCTCAGCGCGGAGCATTATGGTGGTACAACTTAAAAATCCTCCCTAAAAATCTGCACAGTTCCATGTAAAATTCACTTGTTTGTGCAGTAATTAGTGTCCTATTCAAAAAGAAGACAGCTCAGAATGATTCGCAGGTCTCTGTCCGTCTCTGCTGTCTCCCTCTCTGTTTCTGCTTTAGTAAGTTTTTGAGGAGATGAAATAAAGGTGATGCACAACATTCATGCCCGACTGAACGCCTGCAGGCACATTAAGTGCTGACACAGGCTCACCGTGGAGGAAGCCAGCCATAGATTGGACTTTTCCTCCCCGGTCTGTTGATGGTGGAGGCAGCAGTGTCCAACAGAGACACGGCAGGATGCTGCTCTGCTCCACCTCAGGTCCCCTGAACCACGAAAGCGACTGTCAAACTAAAGCTAACCTGAAATCTCAAAGTCAAAACTAAAATAAAAAGAAAACTAATTGAAAATAAAAGCTATAATCACGCTGGTGTGTGGGTGTGTGTCTCTTTATGAGTCCGAGTGTGTGTCAGGTTTTCTCATCGTGTGCTGAAGTGTGTTATTTTGGGGTTTTTCGTAGGTGTGTTTTTGTCTGTGAATGTTCTTCCTGTCTCTTTGTCTTTGTGTCTGTGTGTCACTGTGCTGTCATGTTTGTGCTGCATGGTGGGTGTCGTGTGGGCATGTCTGCAAGCATGTGTGTGTGTGTGTGTGTGTGTGTGTGTGTGTGTGTGTGTGTGTGTGCGTGTGTGCGTGTGTGTGTGTCTACGTTTGCGTCAGGTGTCCATATTTCTGTGTCTGTGAAGACGTCCCTGCTCAGACCTCCTGATGCTTCAGACGACTGAAAGAAACACAGAGACAAAGAAGTGACGACAGAGAAACAGAGGACAGGAAGTGTGTGTGTGTGACAGGTGTTTCCAATAATTGGTGCACACCTGTTAGCGTCACAAGGTGTCCAGCCCCCAAACAGAAACAGAGAAGTGCCATTATCTGGCAACAGACATGTGGAAAGCTAATCACGCTAAAGGCTAAACCCTTAGACAGACTGTGTGGGCTTGTGCAGACTGTGGTTCACTGACGTTTTTGAGAGCCTCCCATTAGTTTTGGTGCACCTGTTCATGCAGGAAAGGCTCCACCTTTATCATTCCTATCAGTTCAGCATGTTTAGTCTCTTCATATAAATCCAGCACAGCTGTAGCGTGAGTCTAATTAAGCCAGAGTCCACCTGTGTGGGGCTTCAGGGCCTTAAATGAACACATTTCATTATGCTGAAGGTCAGGCGGCCGTCATCTGGTGTAATGGAGCCACACAAAGGCAGCAGAAACGGTGAGTTTCCAAACTCCTTTAAGATATTCTGTCATGTAGGACGAGAGCAGGTGTGAAAAATGAAATTCATGAATTCATTCCAGCCGGTCGTCACACTGTCAGCTCTCACCGGTACATTTGAATAGAAGTGAGCCGTCGTTAATGTTATTAGTAACATCTGTGCTTTTCCTGCTATGACAAGTCAGAGTGCGAGCTGTGAGAGGGGGCCGTGGACCGGAGACGGTTTCCTCATCATGCGTCTGGAGACGAAGGAAACGTGAGTCTGTGCCTTTTTGTCCATGTCTGTAGCTCAAAGATGATCGTGGCCTGAAACAAAAGAGACACCACTGGTGGCTTGAAAGTGCAGCATGTTGACGTGGTTCTCAGATGACTCACAAAGCTCCAGAGTCCTGGACCTGCACCTTCACTACTGAAATCAATGAGGGGACGCATCTGTCACTGGGTTTTAATCCTCCTTGTGACCTTTGTTCCATGTTTGCTGTGTGTGAAACATGTTAAATGAGACTTAAACGGCGTCAGTTCAAAAGGAATGACCCCACCAGTGCACAGTCTCTCATTAAGCTCTGCAGACATCAAAGCACAAATATCTGATGCGTAAGTAAATCAACATTGTTTATACGTGACTTCTCTCCTCCGCCGCCTTGAGACGGCTTCATGATAAACATGTTATTTATAGAGAAAGCTCTGCGCTGCCTGCGTTCATTTACATAATCGCCACAATAACACGAGGGGCTCATGTGATGCCGCCAAACGCTGTTCTGACTGAGAGTGTGTGTTTGATACAATTCACCCTGATGTACAGGAAGGCGGCCTGTGTGACGCAGATCTGCAGTAATTACCCCACCCAAAAGCCAAAGATCAGTGACCCTTTGGTAAAGATGTGTGTGCGCATGTGTGTGTATGTTTGTGCGTGCTTTTGGCGGCAAGATTTATAGAGCAGCTCAGAGGTCAGGCTGGGTTCACCGAGCCAATCTGTTCTCCCTCTAGTTTTATTTAATGCATTTATTAACAGCTCCTATCTTGGATAATTGATGAGGCACAGCACTGTTTCTTCACATGAATCCCATAATAATGCTTATTTTGACAGGCACAGATACATATTTATCAAACATATGGCGTTTATAGCATGAGCTCATTTCACTGCTTGTCCATTGATGAGGTTTCAGAAATCCATTTAATTCTACATGTTCAACTACACAAAACACCAAAAATCAACAGAGCAGACAAAAATAAAAAGTCCCTTTTAAACTGGATAAACACGCCTGATCAATGATCTGATTTCACTGATCTGAGTTCTGCTTCTGTCTCCGCTGCGAGGCCCAGGTACCTGCTCAGGTAGGGAGGAAAATTCAGAATGTGTGTATATTTACAAAAAACAATAAAGTTTATCAGTTTGAGCGTGAAATGTGCAGTACGTATTTCTGCCACCAGGTCCCTAAGTCAAAACAATAACAGCATAGCATCATATCAGACGATATGCAGACGACACTCGGCTTTACGTTTCCTTCAGTTCAGATAAATTTAATAATTCTCTACCTTGCTGGACTGTCGAGTGGATGATAACTTCCTTCAAACCCGACAAAACAGAAGTCCTTGTCATGGAGCATCACTGTGAAAGTGGAGCATTTTATCGTCTTGGGTCTTGTATTGATCCAACATCGGTTCCCCACAGAAAGCAGACTTCTTCTGACTGAGGCCTTTTGGCTCAGAGTCAAAGGTGTGCGACTCTTCAGGAATTATAAATCTGTGAACACCAGTTTATCTGAATAGATGCAGCAGATTATAACTAAGCTTTTGCTGTTTGCTGTCAGTGGACAATAATCTTTTAGAAAAAGACTTTTAAACGCTCATGTGGGCAGAAACACGCATGTATGTAGTTTCAGATTGGGCACTTTAAAAGTAGTGAGACTACAAATATTTGTCATTTGAATCATGTGTACTGAGTACGAAGCCAAATCTGTTCATAACGTGTGAAAATAGGCGGACAAAACCTCTTTATGATACTGTGTACGTTGAGTCTGGAGAGACTTATTAAATGCATATTTGAGCAGAAACAGCTGCTACCTCAGGTGTGTTACCTCAGATTATATTAGGTCTTCTGTAAACCTGCCGGACAAAGAAATAGGAATGAATACAGGGAAATGAAAATGAAACACTGAGCTCAATTAATACAAGAAAATGCCCCGTGCTAAAGTAATAAAGATAGGAAGTAAGCTCAATTTGAATGAGGAAGGAGGAAACATCGGACAGGAGAGAGGAGGAGGAGGAGGAGGAGGAGCAGCATCCCAAACTTTCACTCCACTCGATGAACTCTGGGAGGTGGATTCAGCGCAGCGTGTCTGAGTAGAGACAGACTGCCTGGTTGATTGACGGACTGTATTTCCTGCCTGCTTGGTCAGCAGGCCTCGGCAGCGCGAGCAGAGCCTGAAACGTCGCACACTGCTTAAGTAATTGGCTCTGCTCAATACTGTGATAAATGCCTCCTTGTCTGCTCTCGCCCGCAGCGCTCCTTTCTCCTGCAGGCTCTCAAACGCCCCTCTGCAGCCACAGTCCACTTATTATGTGAACTGAGAACATGCTAACAGTTAATATGCTCATCTGGACGTTCCAGTGTTGAGTACTGATGTACATCATGATGTCTAATATTAGACAGTGGGAGAAGCTAGAGCTGTGCAGGCTGCACTGCTTCCTGTTACAGTCATGGTTAATCAATTTTCAATTTGCTCATTGTTTTTCTCTCCTCTCCTTCCTCCTCCTTCACCTCTTCTTTCACTTTCTCTTTTTGACTCCACTTCCCTTTCTTTATCTCTCCTCTTTTCTTGTATTTCTTTTTCTTTCCAGTTCTTTCTCTTTGTTTGCATTCTCCTCTTCGTTTCTCCTTTAATTTCACCACTCCTCTCTCCTTCCTCGCCTCTCTTTACGTTTTTTTCTTTGTTGACTCCTCCTCATCTTGAGTCTCATTTATTTTTTTTAATTTCTCCCCCCCTTCTCTTTTATTTCCTCTCATCTAGGCTCCTCTGCTGCACCCATTCCATCTTCTCCATCTCCATAAATCCATCCTTCTCCTCTCCTCTCCTCTCCTCTCCTCTCCTCTCCTCTCCTCTCCTCTCCTCTCCTCTCCTCTCCTCTCCTCCATCCTCTTTGCTTCTCCCGTCCTTTCCCTGTCTGTTTTTCTCTACTCTTGACTTACGTCCTTCATCTCTCCTTCAATCCTCCTCTCCTCTCCTTGTTTCCTCCCCTCTCACAGGCGCATATCCCCATCCATCCGCGCCCCCGAGGACAAACCGCGCTCCTCAGCACCCCGCCCGGCAGCGCGCTGTGCGTGCGTGCGCGACCGCAGGGAGGGGGAGCGCGTGTATATGTGTGCAGTTAGTTGAATGTGTCGGGGCGGGAGAGAGAGAGAGAGAGAGAGAGAGAGAGAGAGAGAGAGGGGCGAGCAGCGCGGACGGAGCGGCGGAGCGCAGCACCGAGGACACTTTTCTCTCGCAGTCTTTCACACTAACACCAGATACTATGCGTCCTGCTTCGAGTGCGGGCTGGCACTAGAAGAGAAGGTAAGACACGTTTCCTTTGCTGTCCTGCTCTGTCTGTGTACAGCGCGGTTTGTGCGTGTTTGCTGCGCTCACTTGCTCATGTGCGCTTGCATAGCTCCATGCGGGCATCACTGGCGGCTCGTTCTAGCTGTGTGCGACCATGTGGGGCTGCCCGCTGGTGCCAAAAACAGAGTCATTCCGTAATCTGTGGAATTATTTTGATGCATTCAGGTTACACGCTCGACATAATCAGGGTCATGTGTCCTCGTCCATCCCCGAAGCATCTCTGTGTCCTATATTTCCCTAAAGTTTGGGAGCGTGAGTGAAATGCTAAGGATGTTGCGGGGATTTTGAGGGATGCACACAGACTACAGTCAGCCTCCTGCCCGACGCTCTCATCCAAAGTGCCTCCCGCTTAATGAGCCTCTCAGCCCGGCGTGGCCCCGCAGGGAGTCCGTGCAGCCTGGGAGCTGTTGTGTTCAAGCGCAAGAACCAACGACACCAACTCTTGTCATTTGTGCTGGAGCTGCTTTGTTACTGAGAAGAGAAGTTAATCACGCCTGATTCTGCTTTTAATTAAAAAACATTTTGGACGTGACTTAAACTGAGAGACGTGTCCTGAGTGGGTCTTTTTCGGAGTCACTGGTGAGACGATGTGGGGTTGTAGTGATTCTCTGGTGACATTGCGCCTCTTGGCCGATGAGATCAATGTCAAGCGAGCAGAAATCAGTATACGACTTCTGGATGAACTTTCAAAATAAAGCGATGCTGCTGAACGGATTCTGGGAGGAAACTTCAAATGCGGAGTTGTTTATAAAGTTTGTGCTCTTATTTTAGATGTATGTCTTTTATCCTCATCCCTGTTAAAAACCAGAGGACATGATTTGCTGCAGCCGATCATGTTTGACATAAAAACACAGGACATGGTTTGATAAATTACACAGGCTGCATCCAGATTTTATCTCTACGTTTTGTTATATGATTGTTCCAAATCATTCAAAAATGTAAGCTTTTATTTTGGATTTCACTGGGCTCTTCTTCCGCTTTGCTCCTGTCTTTTTCTGGTCCTCTTGACGCAGTAGAGCAGTCTGTCCGGACAGGGTTGCTGTTCAGGTGGGTTGCTTATAAGCTGTTTGTCCACATTAATTCTGCCCTTCATTTTCCACCAGACTCAATGTTTTATTTCAGCGTTTTAACTGAGACTTGTGCTTTGAAACGACTTGCGGTGCAGGCATCGGTGGTTAATGTTGCGTAACTGTGCGCACAAACCGTTTTAACAGCGGAGAAAAAATACAGTATTTTTCAGGATACTTGTGCACAACATAAGTATTACACAAAACATGAATGTGCATGTGTGCGTTATGCATGCATGCATGGAATATATGCTGCATCTCAGTCGCCAAAAACATTACCCATGGCTGAATTCTGACATCTTTATTAGTGCTGTAGATATGTAGTGTTTTTAGATCAGATTGTGTATGTCTGCAGTTTGGCCGTGTCTGATTTTGTCCATGTTTTCTGCTCAGTAAGCTTGAGGCCGAACTGCTCAGAGACGGAGAGGGATGCACAGCGCTTGATTAGAAATGTAAAATAGTTTATGCATTCAGTCTGAAGTCTGGCAGTAGTTTTAATGAGGGAGGGGGTTAGAGGAGCGAGCTGCAGCAGGCGGGCTGTAAACCCAGCAGCGGGGATCCTCCTCCTGTGCACAGGAGCTGCAGCGGGGCTTCCCTGGGCTTTTCCTTTCGCTCTGTCTCTGCAGTTTTTCTGGGGCTTCCCTTGTTTTCCCTGCGCCAGCCTTCAGCCCAGCCCTTCCTCCATCCATCTCTCTGTCTACGAGGCCGTACAGCTCCCCTCCCTCCGTCCCTCCTTCCATCTTTGAAGGAAAAAGGCTGATGATACAGATGCAGCAGCAAATCCAGAACCAGCAGAGATCCTGCATGTTCAGTGAGACGATGGGGACGTGGTGGGACATGAATGTCAGAAAGTGAAGTAAAGCTCCATCCTTTGTCTTCTCACTGCTCTCAGTTTGAACATTTGGACCTTTCTGATGCTTAAACAGCCCTTTGCACAACTCCACCAACACGTTTATGTCTCTCCTTCTGAGGAAAGGAGCTGCTTTAACGTTGATATTGGCTGATGGATTATTCATTAATGCTCCTCCTTCCACTCTGTCTGCCTCTCTCCACCTCTCCTTTTCCTCTCCTCCATTATCTCCCAGCTCTCACTCTCCCCTCTGCCCCACCTCTCCTCCCTTCTCCCTCGGCATCTCTCTCCGTCCTTTCATCCCCTTCATTTCTTCTTCTACTGTAAGGCATTCAGCAGATTCTCTCATCCTGAGCCACGAACACACAGAGACGCATATGTTCCCCTGTTTTCTGCGTCTTTTAACCTTTATTCACCCAGTGGGTGTCGTGCTGCTCTTTCATCACCGCCCCACCTCACACTCATACATTTGCAGATCACACTTGGGAAAAGCTCCAGCACAACCACAGCCCGCGGAGCCGAGACTGACTCACTGATCATTTTAATAGAAGACAGTATTTGTTGTTCTGCACTTGATTTAGCTGAAAGCCCTGAAATCTTTCCCGACCGTCCTCCTGATGTGACGAGCAGACGCATCCAAATGTGCTGTTTTAGTTACAGAGAGCGTTCAGAATGTTTTAAGCTGAATCGATAGACAATCACGGGAAACGTGGGCAAGGTCGTTGAAACGAGTGCAGCCATCGAGCAAGTGGCAATCAAACCGTCCTCATGAGGAAAACCACAGCCTGATCGTTTCTTCTAAAGCAAACATGTTTACGTTAACTGCACCGAATGCACAAAAACTTTCACGTCTCAGGTCTCGTCTACACGATGTTTTTGAAAATCGCCTTCATTTTACAAAAAATCTCTGCATGCAAGAGAAATTACAAGCAATTCAAACGCTCCCACAAGCACGTCGGACCAGCAGGTGGCGGTAAAGTCCACATCGACAACGCATCCAATACCAACAAAGAAGATGAGGAGCACGAATACTGAGCTCGTAACATAGAAACACGAACAGTCGGAGCTCATTATTCACGTACAGTGATTTGACACCTTTCAACAGGAGCGGCTGCACATGCATCGATACATACAAGCTTCCTCGCTGCCCTCCTCTTCAGCTTCCTGCATGGTAGATGATGAAGATGCAGCTCTCAGTCCCCGTCAACCCAAATGTCCTCATGATGGGTCGCAGATCCTTCACCTTTATCTGTTCAGCACCAAATTTGCGGGTTACGGACGAGCAGTGCTAACAGATGTAAACACACCTGTGGTCCACCTGCGCTGCAGGTGCTTCAGGCGCTCATGACACACGTTTGTAGAGCGATTTGTCGATTGATCAATGAGTCAGTGGACAGAAAATGAATCAGCAGCTGAGCTCTTTGGATATCCGACTGATAGTTTAATTGTTTTCTTTCTAATGTTTTTCAGACCAAAAGATGAATAAAATCATTGAGAAAATAAACGTCACAATGTTTTATTTAACAGTTCGATCTGCTTTTAACTGGAAAACTATCATTTCATTCAGATCCTCATTAACAACAGCAGTTCTGAGGAATCCTTTAAAAAATAAAAAACTCGAAACGACATAAAGAACACATAAAGAGCAGCAAACGTCTCCGTCATCAAAGTAAACTTCACTCTGTCTTCTTTTGTCCCAGCAGCTCATCACGCGTCTTCCTCCTGTCTCCTCCTCCTCCTCCTCCTCCCGTCTGATTACCCTCTTGGGATACACTCAGGCTGTTTACGTACCTCCAGCCTCTCATCCGCAGCCTCTTTTCACAGTTTTTAATTACACAAATGATCCGGCTGATTGGTGCAGGATGAAATGGTCTCTTCTCTGAGTGGGGGGGGGGGGGGGGGGGGTGTGCGCAGGCTCATGCAAACAGAGACGAGGGGCTTAATATTTGGAGAGAAGAAGTCTGGAGCTCCGTCACTTTGGGACTCAGCGAATGTGAAAGTGTGGCAGTGCTGCTGTGAGATGCATCGCCTCCGCAAGTTTGGCCAAAATTTGATCAGCGCTATGTGAGATCCTGCAGAGCGACAAACAAGCAAACAAATAAAAGAGCAAACAGGCTGATCTTTTCTAATCCCCACTGCTCCAGTTTCATCATGCCGGATAGAAAAAGATTAACTTCAGGACAGGCAGGTAAACAGACCCACAGAGCCGCCGATGTCCAATAAATCCAGGAGACAGACTCTGAGTCAGAGAGACGGGCCGAAAACAAAGGCCTTTGAGAGGAGACGAGCCCAAGATCAGGAGCAAAAAGACGGCAAAAGCATGTCAGACGAGACAGAAGGACAGACAGAGGGACAGACACAAGGACAGACACAAGGACAGAACCCTCAGTGTCACAAAAATCAGGCTCCTCTCTCTCTTCAGGTGTTCACACCTGGTCTCAAATCTCCTCTCAAGTCCTTATTTTTGTGACTTCAAGCATCTATAATCAGTATTTTTTAATAACAGTGCATCAAACGACAATGTGGAAACACTGTGAAAGGCTCGTATTGATGAACCCGCGGCTCCGCTCTGCTTTATGGAGCTTCATCGTGAGTTTCAGCTCATCGTTTGCCGTTTTGGCTCATTTGTTTCCAACAAAACAAGCTGTAAAAAGCCGCTGTGAGTACCAAAGAGACGAGCTGCTGAGCATCGTGGAGCGTTCAGCAGCTAAAGAGCCAGATATTTCCCTCTGGAGCCGATGGAGACCAAACATGGAGCTAAAAGAGGGGGAACACTGGACTTCCATTGGACAGGTGGCAGAAACATGACTCCACATTAATTAATGATGATGTTCGTTAACTGCTGGTTAATGTTATTTAGATTGATTTGGGGATATTAAATAATAACTTGAAATAATATCAAAGCTCCTGGTGGCAGATAAACTGATTTGCTCTCTTTAATGGTTTAAACGTGAATTTGGGGAATTTTAAGTAATGATTAAAATAATCACAATTAAAGTACTACATAAATATAGTAATTAAACACCAGAGGATCCAGTGTTGAGTGTGTGTAGACGTGGCAGCAAAGGGGAAGATGAAGAGAACTGGGCTGATGGTGAACGTGTGAAAAGAAAGACTCAGTGGACATGTGGGGGACTGAGGACACCGTGGTGTCCGTCTACAGGTGTGATGACAGAGGAAGGACGGACAGTGGGACCAGGTCCAGAGCGGGCGTGATCATCAGCAGCCAGTGCTAAGCTCTTGTCGGGTACACTGCGTTTCCTGTGGCTGCTTCACAATAAAAGAAGAGCCTGTAGTTCATCAGTTCAGTACTTTTAATGTGAAGCAGCAGCAAGAGGAAATGTTTGGTTTGCATCAGCATGCCAGTAAACAGGGAAACAATAGTATAAAAAGATGAGGTTTGAAATAACACACATTTTAAAACTCAACTGCTGTGTGTGTGTGTGTGTGTGTGTGTGTGTGTGTGTGTGTGTGTGTGTGTGTGTGTGTGTGTGTGTGTGTATCATGCAGTGTGTGTGGAGGAGAATAACTGCTGCAGTGGCGACCTGCTGAGAGGCAGCACCACAGTTCTTCTGCAATGAAATCACCATCTCTTAATGTCAGTGAAACACACACACACACACACACACACACACACACACACACTCATGCCAGGGAGAAATGGATTTTATATTTTTGTCAACTTTTGCAGCAGTCATGCATCACGGTGGAGCGAGCTGAGCCTTTGTGTCTCAGTGGTTTTGGGTGAATTTCAGTGCTGCACGGTTACTTAACCAGCAGAGTGGCTGAGGCATCGGTTTCCACTGATATTAGATTCCTCTCACTCCTGGCATCAAACCCCCGTCTCTGCACGTCTTTAAAGCTCCTCGCTTTCCTTCAGTCACCTCTGCGCTGACCCTCTGGCTCTGCCTGCACGTTCCATTGAATTAATTTATCGCCTGGCCGTTCCTCCACTTTATCACTTACACATGTGACCTAACTCCTCCGCTCGGTCGCCCTCCCTCCTCCATCTGCACAGCCTCAGTCTTATCAATATGAATGAGGATTATTGTGTCACATGCATGAATACAGCTTGTTTTATTCTGTCCAGTTTGACACTGTGTGTGTGTTTAAACGTTTCTTTTGTGGTATTTGAGCGTCTTAAACATTCAGGAATTAATCTTCGTCGCATCACCCTGATCATGACCTCCTCTTTATGCTGCCGTACCATCGAATAAATTTCCATTTTAAAAGTTATGTTTCTGCATCGGTGCACACAGAAAGGTTGGAAGTTGGTGTGTGTACTGTAGGATTAGGAGAGAGCTCAACACACTGCAGCACAAATCATCAAACAAAGTCAGTCGTTACAAGAAAAAGCTCATTTAATGAGTGTGATGTCATCTAAGTGTAAAGTTGCGTCTCTGGATGTTCAGGTTAGGGTTTTAAAAGCAATTAAATGATCATATTTTAATGCATTTAAACGTGGCTTTGCTGCCTCTGCACACACACTCAGGTAATCAGCCTGTTTTTCTGTGTGTTTGAGGGGCGCTGCGCTATTAGCATGTGTTTGTGTGTACCTGCTGTAATGTGTGTGTGTGTGTGTGTGTGTGTGTGTGTGTGTGTGTGTGTGTGTGTGTGTGTGTGTGTGTGTGTGTGTATTACTCATGTTGTGGGCACATCAATCTGTTCCACAGTCACATAGTGGGGGGGCGGTCCCTGTGATGTAGATCATTAAATGGTCGGCTGAAGACCCTGAGTTAAGGTCAGGGTGACGTTAGGTGTGCGGGTTAGTGGTCTCCAGGAAATGAATGGAGGTCGATATAATATCGTCTGACATGATGGAAACATGACTGTGTGTGTGTGTGTGTGTGTGTGTGTGTGTGTGTGTGTGTGTGTGTGTGCGTGCGCGCAGTGTGCTCTGCTCAGTGCTTTCCTATTAAAAGCTCAGTCCTGGCATTAGGCCTCCAGAGGGAGGAAGACTTCTGGAGGGGAGTTTACAGCAGAATCAGCTGAAGGGCGTTTTATGAGCGCTCCTTCCATCTCTCCTCCTCTCCACCTCCTGGTCCTCTGAAACTGCCGCCTCAGCCTCTCTCTCATCCCTTTGCTTCCTCTTCATCCTCCCGGTTCAGTTCATCATCTCGTCCTTTTCTTCCTCTCTTATGCACTGATCCACACACTTCTGCTCTATCCTCCGAATGGCTTATCTCTTCCTCGTCTTTTAACAGCGCCTCTCCTCTTTCACCTCCTTCTGTTCACCTCTGCTTCCTCTTTTCTCTCCACCTGCAGTCATTTCATTGATCTACTCCTCTCTCCTGCTCTTATCCTCATCATTTCATTTTCTTCATGCATGTCTCTCATCCGTTCTTCTTCTACACCTTCTTTTTGCGTCCTCCAACATTCTTCATTCTGTCATTTTTCCTCTGCCTCCCCTCTCATCCTCCCCCTCTTGCTCTTATTCTTCTCCCATCAGTGCTTTTTACCTCCTTCTCTGTCAGTCAGTGTCTTCCTCTCTTCATCTCTCGTTCCTCTGTTCTTTCCCTGCCATCATTTCATCTCCTCTGCTCACACTCGACCGACTCCTGTCAGTGCTTTCCGTCATCTCGGTGTAATCGGGAGTGTTGGTGCAGGGTGGAGGACTCTGCGCTGCTCTTGTGTGGGCGGAGTGTGGACTGTAGATTTGAAGGGTGGTGTTTTTGGACTCTCAGTGGTGTTGATTGACGGACACACGGGAGACCAAAGGTGCCCACTCACTGATCCTTTACAACACCATTTTTTTCTCCCCCCTCAGATCATGAAGGTGTTTCCATAATTTCATATTTCATAAAGGATGATCAACAGCACTTTGGAAATAAGAGAAGAAGAAGCGTGTTCACTGAAGAGGTCATTTTATATGGAGTAATAACACAGTTTGCTTTGCTTCAGGCGAACGAGCAGCTGCAGCAGGGTTGGTGTTGGGGTGGAGAGAGGAGTGGAGGAAAACATTAAGGGAATAGTTTATTCGTTCATTTAATCCTCAAAGGAGACATGAAGGCAGAGAGGAGTGTTTTCCTGGTGGCAGACAGAACTGCACAGTGAAATCCAGACTTACAGGGAACCAAGCGTCACATCGACGCTTCATATGATGCGTTAAAGCAGAAGACTTACGCTTTGAGCTAACGTCAGCACGCTAACATGGCCACAGCCGCGATGCTAACATGCGGATGCTAAGCATGCTCACCATCTTAGCTTGTTAGTATGCCAATACTTGATAATTACAACTGACACTGATGGGAATGGCATTTAATTTATGGATATTTAGTCTCAAACTTAAGTTAAAATATTCGCCTGATGTTGGCGTGAGGTCAGAAGGATTCATTGTGAATATCTGGACGTGACGGCTAAATGTCCTCCTCCCTGTCTGACTGACAGTGGAGTATCTGTCACACATCCTCCACCCTCTCCCCACCTCCACTTTACCTCTGTGTGTGATTGACAGGCAGTCAGTGCCTCCACTCCTGCTTTTCCTCCGTCTCCTGGGGGATCCAGAGACGGTTGTTAGTGGTTAGTGATGTCATTTGGCTCCATCTCTTCTCCGTCCTGCAGCGTGTAGAGATCTGAGTGTCACTTGGTCACGAGCGGAGGCTGAAATTCACTTCCACGCTTTCAGTCACTTTGCTTCTTAATGTCAAACTTTTTTAATTAGTATTTATTGGTGGAGCGACTGTACTGTACATACACACACACATATATATATATACATATGTTTCTAAAGCTGTATATTAGCACTGTAGTGTCTTATTTCTGCATGTTTTCATACATTTTGATATGTTTTTCACTGGCCCTTGTTTGTCTTGGAGTCCAGCTGCAAACTGTTCAAGCCTGCAGGTGGTGACTGTTTGATACTCAAAGATTCAGCAGCAGGCCAGTGGCGGATGCAGAACGTGACCGATGGGTGGGCGTGGATTGAGTCTGGGCGGGCCTGATCACCACTTCGCCAAAATTGATAAGGTGTGTGTGTGTGCGCACACACACACACTGAAGCCACCACACATCAAGTATTTTACCAATCACGTGCAGCTTGAACGGAAAAAAATATGAAAACAAAACAAAAAAAAGCCCAAAGCGGCTCGCTCTCTGGCTCCAATCGTTTACTTCAAACCGACACATGACCGACACATCACTACTGTGTTACGCTAGAAAGTGTTCAGCACCTACCTAATAGGGGGTTTGGGGCTTAATCCCCGATTATTATTATTATCATTATTATTATTATTATTATTATTATTATTATTATTATTATTATTATTATTAAACTGGGCTGTTAAACATGCAGTTTAAATGGAGTTTGAAGGAAGGAAGAGAAATCGTCTTGTCGTCTTGAACGAAGTGGATGGCTGGAGTGGAGGAAACACATGTGAACGCAGTTTATGCACCTTTACTATTAATGAAAAAAAAAAAAGAGTTCATGGCATGCTCCTCCATGCCTTGAAAAATGAATTCAATCCACGGTGCTCTTCTGTCGGCTGGGAGCCGATGGAGCGATTTGTGCTCCTCTTTACAGCCAATAACAGAACAACGCCTGGACATGATTCATAACACAGGGCTTTCGATAACCTGACAGCGGATCTGTGAGAAGGTGGCGCTGGGTGGAGAGACACCGAGCGCCGAATTCAAACGGCCTGTGTGGACGCTGCAGGCAGGGTGCTGACAGAGACCCGAAAAAAAAAGCAAGAGAGTTTTTAAAAATATGGGACATAACTATGGAAATCGTTTTATTTAATTTTTTTAAATTTGAATTTCTGACTGGGCGGGCAAGCTGTCAATCTGGGCGGGCGTAAGCCCATGCCCACCCGTAGCTCCGCCCCTGCAGCAGGCTCCATTAAAGCGACACTGTGGTGTGTTTGGAGCGGCGTTTGATCAGCGGTCGCTGTACCGTTTGTTTGTGCTCCACCAGCAGGAGGATGAAGGAGCATCGACGCTGCTCTGAAGAGCGTGTGCGTGGTAAAGATGGTGCTTAATGGAAATGAGATGTAGTGCGAGAGGTAACCTCAGACCTTGCTTAAGGTTCGGTAAAGGTTGCGGTTAATAAAAGTCGGACTCACTCTATGTAAAGGACACACCTCTTCCAACACTGGCACTGAACAGCAGCATTAATTTGAAGTTGAGGACTCATCAAATAGAAAGTCTGTTGTCGTACAGCCTCAGTGAAACAGCCTGGCTGCTGTTGACAGTGAAATATTTTCCAGTGGAGCTGCACCAGAGCCAAAGTAAACGATAAAGAGTGAAAACGTCTAAACAATGGCGATGCTCTTTGAGTATCAGAGCACTTTGTGCCAAACCTCTTCTCAGCCGCGCTCCGCTGGGTGCAGAGAAAGTGCAGCCTCAGGCAGCAGGTGGGACATCTGAGGTGCCCAAAGCAATGCACAGACATGGTGATGAGCCACTGAGGACAGGAGCTGCACAGGTGTTTGGAACACACAGTGCTCACCTGGCTGACCGCAGCTCAGGGAACAAACCGTTGGCTTCATGAAGCCTCTCCACAGGTCTGCAGGCCGCCAGGGAGTCAGAGCTCAGCGGGGCGGAGAAAAGACAAGAATGAATGTATTTTTCTATTTGTTGCTTATTGCTGTGAATGATGCTCACCTGTACACACACACACTCACACACACACACACACACACACACTCTCTGATCCTGTACAACAGATTGCTGCGCTCAGTTTTTACGCATGGGATACACAGCACCCGCTGAGACGGCCGCCATACGCCCAGACAACGGCCAACACACGCACACACACGCACACATGCACACAGGCACACACATGCACGCGCACACACACGCACGCACACATGCACAAATAGACTCGACACACCCTTTCTGATCTGCCCACATACAGTCATTGGTCTGAATCCAGGAACTGTGCCACCAGCTGTCACCCTATTGGCTGTTGTCCTGATGTAGGAAGGAGGTGTGTGTGTGTGTGTGTGTGTGTGTGTGTGATATCATTATAAAGGCCGCTCTCTGTCTTCATTTCTTGCACACACTCAACATGTTGTTTAGTTTCTGTTAACTTTAAGTTCAGCAGGTTTTTGTGGAAGAAATGGTGAGATTTGAAAATAATTCAATATCTCTCAAACTCAAACTGGGATTCGTCGAATTTGAGCCATTTCTGTCTGTTGCAGGATGTTAAATTCACCTGCTTGTTACTGGATTTTTGTCCGTCTCTCCTCCTTGTCCTCCTGCTCAGCGTCAGTCTGCACACGGTGAAGTCGTTTTCGGCCACAGTCTCATTAAATCTTCTCTCCATCTGCCTGAATTAAAATTAACACACACACACAAGTTGTGATTGGTTATTGCTTTTTTAAAATCATCCTTCCCCCACACACCTCCACACAGTGACTCATCACACACACACACATGCACGCACGTGTACACACACACACACACACACACACACACACACACACACACACACACACACACACACACACACACACACACACACACACACACACACACAGTGACCACATCAAATCCCATCACTGACCTCTCTGCTTCTCTCATGTCTGAATGTGTGTGTCTTCTTAATGTGTTCTTGGTTTATGATGTGCGTGTGTGTGCGTGTGCGTGTGTGTGTGTGTGTGTGTGTGTGTGTGTGTGTGTGTGGTTTGTGTTGGCAGTACCTTGATATTTCTTAGGCTGATGCTTTCTGCGTTGTGCCCTCAGCAGCAGCAGCAGCAGTTGGTTGTAATTAATTGAAATTCACAATATTGGCTCCTGCAGGATGCTGCAAATTGATGTTTTAGACTCTTTAACAAGGTGTTCTGAAGCCGAGTCTCTGCTCGTAAACAAACTGCAGCCCAGAGAAAAATCTATGGATTACAAAAAAAATGAAAAACACTAAATCTTTATTCTCTCAGGCGTCGTTTTATGAGATCTAACCTCGCCGTGTTGTCATATAAGTATCTTCACTTCTACCTGCACTGAACCGTGACAATTCCTCTGCGACTGTCTTCACCCTCAGTGTCATCGCGCAGTGCACAGACTGTCTGGAGTCACGGCAAGCAAGATTAACATGTTCTTCACATCAGGCAGAGACGTTCATATCCAGGGACGAATCATTTATAGCAAACAGGCTTACGGGTAGATTTGGTGGAAGAGGCCACGTTCAGTTCAATTCATCGAGCAAAGTCAGTAGCAGAAGATGAAGTCATGAATCGAGGAGTGAGCTGCAGCATCAGACGCTGTTGTCATGATGGTATTAACAAAGTGATGAATTTGATTGGACGTTATCAGTCAGCTGGTAGCTAAGCAGCTGATGCATGCTGGCGAATGGTGATATATAACTAACTTTCTTTTCTTAATGAATGTGAGGGTGCACACACCCTTCTGCCCTGTAACAGGAGTCGTATTTTGTTGCCATCTGGCCAAAAAAAACTTGGATAAGGGACCTACATGATGATGTTTGTTGACAATATTTTAAAATCAGTTCTGTATTTTATCAGATGCTGGTGAAATGTTGTATGTATTGGGAGTAATATGTTGGGTTTTTCTTGTCCCAGTGAGCGTGCAGCACTTTAAATGAGCTAACGCTGTCACACAGTCTTTACAGTCATCTGCATGGACCAGTTTTCCAGCGTCTGAAACAAGGTCATTTAAAGGTCCGAGGTTATCGTATGAGAGTGAAATCAGTGTATGAATGGACAGGAACTGTTCTTCTGTTTGAGGGAACCAAGCGTCAGCATGTACAGACTGAAGAGTAAGAGTCCTGGAACGGAGCCCTGTGGGACTCCACAGTGAATGTTAACATTAAAGAACTGTGTACAAGTCCAGCCCATCATGTGACAGACAGGGAGGACACGTTTGACAAACCTTGTGTGAACTGGGTCAAGGAAGCAGGTGTATGAGTGACAAATGAGACGGGCCAGATCCATTGATCAGTGAAACTGATCAATGAATGGAATAGTGGACTTTTTTCTCATGATGCTGGTTCAAGTCGTACGAGCGCTCAGTGTGTGATTTCCCTGCAGGTCGAGCTTACAAACCGTCTCTGCACTGAAACTCTTGCTCTCTATTAAACGCTCTCAAAGCTTTTGTGTGTGGTGGTATATTTATATTACAGTGTGTGTGTGTGTGTGTGTGTGTGTGTGTGTGTGTGTGTGTGTGGCCATATGGTTGTCAATGCAGCTCTTTGTAATCAAGGCGATGAGTGTGTTATATAAGACGTAAACATTTATCCTGTGCGCTGTCGTCTCACGTGACCTCTGACCTCTGACCAGCTTTAAAGTGGAAACACATCTCGTCCTCGGGCTTTTCTGCTTCTCAGCTGTGATCTATATTTGTGTTGTGTTCACTGTCGCTTGTATTCGAGCGGTATTTATCCAGAGAAGACACGTTGCCGCTCATACCTCTTATATGGCGGATTAGTAGCGAACACAAAGCAGCGTCCCAGAGTCGACCGCTGAGCTGCTCCAGCAAACATCATGTTATGAAACGCTGCACGTCAGATCTGGCTCTGTTGAACTGTTTAACTCCACGCATTCTTCTTCCTGCTCTGCATCTACATTACCCACAATGCAACCAGACCGTCGACAGCTCACTCCTAGATTTTGGTGCCGTCGGGATTTCGGATATAAAATGTTTGCAGAGTCCTCAGAAAATGCTCAAAGTGTGTTGGTGAGAACAGCTGAATGATGAAGATCAGCTGCATTCAGCTCATCTTCTGAGACCTCGTTACAGTTTAGCTCAAATCTGCTGCTGAAAATCATTCTGCCTGCCTAAGTCTGACCGGAGGAAAAATAAACACATTTCTAACACCGTAATTCTTTATTTATATGCTGAGAGCATATTCTTGCTTTCTGTGCTGTAAATAATTTATGCTGATTTATCCTCAAGTCCTGAATGAGCTGGCAAATTTGCACCATGAGAAAATGACCCGGCTGACTGCTGTCTCTGACCCTCTTTTATTTTTCTCTTCTTCTGTGCTTCCCCGGCGGCGGGGGACCGTGTTGTTTTTTTAGATGGCAGCGGGGTCAGAGCCGGGGTCAGTCGCTGTGACCATCCAGGCCACTGCTCATTGTTACTGCAGGATAACTGGCTCGCAGCTCCGACTGCTGCTGTTATTGAGCGTGGGGGCTCTCCTCACACACACACACACACACACACACACACACACACACACACACACACACACACACACACACACACAGTTATTCTCACACTCACACACAAACTACGCACAAAATGAATGAATGTTAGAAAACTACTTTGGATTTCTTAATTGCTTCCTCTCGATCCTCCGAACAGCACCGACGCCCACATCGGCAAATCAAAAGCTTCCCCTCCGCGGTGTCACGCCGGCGCTGTGGCCTCTGTGTGTCAGCATGAGCGAGTGTTTTGTTCGGCCGGCAGCATTGTGTTCGGGGTTTGCCGCTCTTATCTGGCCGCCTGCCTGCGCCGGCATCGGCTGCTCTTCCTGATAACACTTTGTTGTTCAGTCGTGTCCTGTTTTAGCAGCACGTTCACATCCACCGCAGACTCACCTTTGAATGAACTCTGCCGTCACTCTGCTGCCGCACTGATCCGTTAAGTGTCGACGTCATGAACACGTTTAAAAACGCTAAACGTTAGCTGCTTCCAGCTCTTCAGATATGAGGATTTACTGCTTTTCTCTGTTTTCTATCATCGTAAAGTGGATTTTTGATTTTGGGCAGTCACCTCAGGCTCTGTGAAACTGATTTTACAGACAAGACGATTAAGAGAATAATTATCAGTGATGAAAATAACCATTAGCAGTAGCCCTGCTGTGATACCATCTTTGTATCTCTGGACGACATTTCAGAGAAATCTCTCATGGCTGTTATTGTCTCATGTAATTTTATTAGGGCTTGAGTTCTTGTGGTCCAATCAGGGTCATAGCTGCTGAAGGTAGCTGGAACATCACAACCAGCTGAACAGAGAGGATTTTACGCTTACACTCATTATAAAGGCTTCTTCTCTAAAGCTCGAGCAGGAGTCATCGATGCTGCGCAGCATGGAAACAGAAACCAGACTTACAGGTGAAGTATCTATACTGTTTTTAGATCCTCTGACAACACAAAGAGAGCTTTTCATGGATGAGGTGGAAATCCTTCAGACGTGTTTTGAAACATCTGAATTAGCATCACGGTCGCCAACTTTAAGAAAGTGTAAATAGACTGCGTGAGGACGACAAATGAAAATACCGACAGATGACAGCAGCTCGAGGCCACATCAGCATCCAAAGTGTGAATGTTTCACTCGGCGGGAGGCAAAAGAAGAAAAAAGAGCTTTGCAGGAGCAGGAATGAGATGTATGAGAAGAGAAGAAGAAGAGCTGGTCACTGTTCAGGAGACTGTTGTGCACATGTAGCCTGAGCCGTCTGAAGCCTCGACGAGGAGCTGGAGGCAGGCAGCTCTGTTTCACTAAGGGTCACCTGGTTATCCTCTGTGAGGAGAGACACAGGGACAGACAGATGGACGGACGGACAGATCCATGGCCTCATAGAAGACTCAGTCAAACAGCAGCAGGGATAAATGGTGTATTTGTTGGGGACTGTTTTCAGAGGCGGAGTAATACACATTTGGTGATTTGAGTGTTTGCTGCAGCAGGACGGTGTGTGTGTGTCAGAGTCAGGATAAGCTACAGCGTGTGTGTTCATGGCGATGAAGAACACGTCAGACAGAGTGACAGTTTAACTCACAGATGTGTTTTTGATGAACAGAGGAAGGAGACGTTTCAGGCTTTGACCTACGCGCGTTAGTCGATGGCGGTGGTGGTTTTGGTCCTTTCATGAGATGAATGTGTTGACAATAAGAATATTGCTGCTCTAATCATTGAACACTCAGTGTTTGTTTGTTTGTTTGTTTGTTTGTGAGTCTGTCAGAGTTTCACTGTGTTTCCTTCTTGCTGATGACAGGGCTCAGTCTTTGGCAGCCTGTGGTGTGCAGCGCTGAGAACAATAACCGTGATGGAGGTGATGTCGACAGGAGGAGACTGACGGAGCTCGCAGGTGGAAATGAGTTTAATCGAAAGAAAGAGACACGGTGCAAAGTCTTTCTGGATGAATAAACATTTCAAATGTCTTCTGTCCATCTCCAGCTGTGTCGCTCGTCTTCTCAGAAGCTGCACGCAGGATTCATTCATCTACAGCGTGTTGGGGTTGTTAAGCTGGTACCACAAACTGCAGTCTTACACTGCTTTATGGCGTCATGAACGTGGGGTGGAAATTGCTTGAACAATTGTTGCCTAACTTCTAAGATTGTGTTCATTTGTACAGCTGCCATCATGACGTCCTGCGCTGACCTCCTGCTCTTGAAACAGTCGGTCAGTATCAGAACATGAACCATCGCAGCAGCACGTTACCTCTGCTTTATCTGCCTGCCTCTGGTTTTAAGATGATTTTACCCACGAACAAAGCTCTTTTGATGGAGCACCTTCTGCCATTTCAAACCTTTTAGCTCCTGATCAACCAGCGAGCGCCGTCCAGTCCTCTGACACTGGAGTTTTAGCTGTTAGCCCACAAAACGAGCGGGAAAACAGCTTTTTGCTAGTGTTTGTTAGCTAGCTGTTGACTGCTTCAGTCTATTTCTGTGAATCTTTTTTGTGCTATTTTTCTGTTGTTTTGTTCTTAATTCCACACTGTGAAGCACTTTGAGCTGTGTTTTATGTTTAAAGGGTGATATTTAAAAAATAATGATTATTATTATCCTTAATCTTCCAAAGCACCTAAAGTGAAATCCAGCAGCAGCAGTAATCAGTCCGCCGGCTGCCACTTAAAGGTCACACTGACACACTGAACGTTGCAGTGGAGGGTTGAGAAATGAAAATGCTGACATGTCTGAGTGGCATTAAATCATGTCGATGCTCGAAGGATAAAAACAGATTCGCCGTTAAACCAGCTTTTAAAATCTCTAGATTTGCATGTGCTCTGTTCTGTCAGGGTTAAAGTCACTCTCAGCTTCGTTTACATATTTGACCACGTCTGTCCTACACAGACAGGATGACGCTGTGTGAAGCTCGCAGGTACAGGATGGTGGTGTTAAATATCCCTTTGTGTGAAGCAGCAACAGAAGTGACAGACAGGTGGGAAGAGACGGACAGGACGTGGTCCAGAGGCCCCTCGGCGAGACCGTGTCTGTCTGACTAAGTGATGCAGAAAGAGACCGAGAGATATATGGACAGACAGGCAGGACGAGAGAGAGAGAGAGGGACAGAGGTGAGGACAGAGAGGCTGATAAACAAGGGAAGACATTTGTCCTCAGGGACGGACACTGACCTTTGATGTTCATTTAATCAAAAACACTGATTGAAAAATCTATTAATACACCCCCCAAAAAATGCACACACACACACACAAACACACACACACACACACACACACACACACACACACACACACACACACACACACACTCGTTCTGCCTTTTTTGTTTGATTAGTGATGTCTTTATTGTCTTAACATTATTATATGTGGACACCAGGAGGTGAGATGTGAGAGAATCTGTTTGTCTTCATCAGTGAGACTCATCGAAAAACAGGCTCTTCATCGTCAACACTGGAATTAAGCAGGAAGAAAACACACAAACCGCTGCCGTCTCGGCTGGGCTGAACAAACACGGACGCTTTATGCTGCTCAAAAAGGCTGTTCAGCAACCGGCGCGGTAGAAGTCGGAGAGTCTCGCAGCACTTGAACGCACCACAGCTAACGAACACAATAAAGCAAAACAAAAGTGGACGATATTCATCCAGTTTATAATCACAGTCTCATGTTCGTGCCTTCAAAGTGCAGATATCGATAATCAGCCATTTCTGAGAATAAGCCACAAGTCTGTAGTTTCAAACAGGATCCGGTTTGTGGAGTTTGGGTTTGTCATCGTTGTCCGTCACGTATTGGTTTTTGAGTTTTCTTGTTGCGTCCGTGTGCCACAGCAGAGAGAAAGTCAGCAGGAACGCGTCTTTGTGATGTTCAGGGAGTCCGACAGGCGGACGGGGACAATGTCAGGTGTGATAGGAGACACTATGGTCACGGAAAAAAGCTGAAGGAGCAGAGCTGAAGGGGACGTGTGCTGCAGGTGAGAGGACAGAAAATGTTTGAGAATCACATTCATGCATTTGAAACAGAGCACGGCCATTAATGTGTATTAAAAGCGTGTGTGTCAGAACCAGTGGAGCACTTTAACATGAAGCTTTAACGTTGTTCTCCCTCTGCAGTCCGTCCAGCTGTGTGTGTGTGAGTGTTTGTTGTCTCCGTGCCCCCCCCTCGTTCTCCAGCCGCTCTCTCTTTCATGTCTCTGTCTGTCCTTCTGGTCCTCTCAGTGTCTCACTTGTTTTCTCTGTCGCTCGTTCGTCCCGTCATCCCTCACTTCTTTCAACGCCTCACGGACGAATCAGAAGGCTTTGTTCTAGAGCGCTGCAGCCTGACACCCAATGACACTCACACACACACACACACACACACACACACACACACACACACACACACACACACACACACACACACACAGACACGCACACACTGAGACACAGACACAAACAGACACACACTGACACACATAGACATACAGACAAACACAAACACACATACTAACACACACACACACATACTGACACACACAGACACACACATACTGACACACAACACACACGTACTGAGACACACAGTACACAGACACACATATTGACACATACTGACACACAGACACACACATTAGACTGAGCGCAGCAGCGCTCAGCTGACTGGCCTTTCATTTGGGTGATTTGGAAAAGTCAGTGACGGTGAGTCGTTCAGGTTACTCAGGATGATCCACAGACCTCACCGTCAGGACTTTTCTGCTTTTCCCTCCAAATGCAATCAGCTTCCAGTGAAAACTGTCCACGCTGTGGAAAGACAAGAGCAGGAGGGACATTCAGACGTCCTGACAGAGACGGCCGTCAGTCACCTGCAGAGACGTTTCCACATGAGCTGACTGCTGTGTGGCTCCACCGAGTCTGAATCTGCATCGAACAGTTTTATGACGGGGCTGAAACTCACACACACACACACACACACACACACACACACACACACACACACACACACACACACACACACACACACACACAGGTTTTGCAGAAACTTTACACACAGCTGGGATTTAACTGCAGTTTACTGAAGAGTGACATGCAGAGCGTGCGTGTGTGTGTGGATATGTGTGCGTGTGTGTGTGTGCGTGCGTGCAGCGTGTCATGTTAAGAGGAAGCGAGAGGGAAAGATGTGCATGAGATGAGATGAAGTGTGATGGAGGAAGCCACCAGAGAACGTCGGCTCCTCTCCACACAGCCTCAGTTTTACCTCTATGATTGACAGCTGGGGGAGCGGGGGCTCAGCCAGGCCTTACCGCAGCTCCTCTTTTTAACTTCATTTACTTTTTATTTAGCCAGGCAGTGAGAAGCAGAGCACAAACACTCTTCTCTCTTTTTGCACCATTGCGCAGACTCTCAGCTGTTACAGTAAAAATGAGCCTCGAACGCCTTCAAACACGTCCCAAAGTAACTGAGAGCTGTCCTTGAACCAGGTGGACTCCCTGCGTGGTTCTGGTCTCTTCTGAAAGGTAACACTCTGAACTTTTATCCCCAGCATTCAGAATCACTGTATGTGCTACAGGCATTGATTAATAGACGTTTGAACACAACAGTAGTTTTTTCCCGTCTGAATATTATTTTGCAAATGGATGCTTGCAGACGATGATATGTGGAATTCTTGAATCCATATTCAGGCGTTCTCCAGAAAAAGACAGTTTACAATGTATTTATCTACATGAATATCTATTTATATTTGTGAAATCTAATTTTGTTCATATTTAAGGTATCTGTACCTATTTTGGGTATTTATCTGAACTATATTTATCACTTCTGATTAGATGATTTGATTAGATGATTAACATGATTTGAGGTGCGCAGAGCTTTAAATAAAGCACTGAAGTGGCATTTTGGCATGTTCAGAATTTAATTGGCTGTTCGAAGCGTCAGTCATCTGCAAAGTTGGCTGTGATTGGCCCCTCTGTTCAGCTCAGACTGTTACTGGTTATTGGTTCTAATTTCAAACCTGAGACTCGACCTGAAGTTTCCAAAAGTTTGTAACACAGATGACAGAGAAGACGAGCAGATAAGCGTCTTATTTAGAAGGAGAAAACATGTTTCTGTGGATTATTGTCATGTTTTGGACTAAATCTTATCTGCAGTGGATTGTCTGGGCCTTTGTGGATGTTTCCAGATTTTGTTGGAGTTTTGTCGTCGAGAGACGTCAGCGGTGAGTTTCCTCATTGTTGTGATTGTATCTTGAAGTGGTTTCCATCAGTCGATTCAGGAGCTCCAAAAAGCGTCTGTGTAGCCACAGACTGACCCAGCGTGTGTCTGCATCATCCAGACGGGGTTAAAATCACTGATGAGGCGTCATTCATTACGTTCTCCAGACACAGAACTACAGTTCAATATAACTTTATTGTCCGCTCTGTCAGCTGATCCTCAGCTGTATGACATGTTGTGACCTTAAAGGCAGTGACAGCAGCAGGAACATCACCTGAAACCTGCAGAAAAAGTTTGTTGGCACCCAATCAGAATCCACAGGTGAACCACCTGACACCTGTGCCTGACATGACAGTCAAGTTTACTGAGGAAATCACTTTTGTCTCTGAGGAATCACTCATAAAAATAAAAACCTCATACAATCAGTTTCATTGATATCAGCCAATTTTCCACTTAATTAACTTCTGCTCAGATTTGTTGAAATGCGTCTCTATGAAGCGCGCAGAAGCCTCCATGTTCTCATTAATATGCAGGAAAGCTGCAGCACACACCGGGTCAGCCGAGGGAAGCCACTCGTTTGTGAGCGGTTCTGCTGATGGAGCCGCTCGGGTTTGAGACAATGACGGTTCAGAGATAAAAGGCACCAAGAGGTTTGAACACAATGCTGAACAGGAACAGAGGAGATTTAACCTGAGCAGATCTCAGCGGACTGCAGACGAACAGGGAGAACAAAGTGCTGAACTCTCCATGTTAATCCAGACTTCACTTCTGTCCCAGCTGTCAGATCCAGAGCTGTAATCAAACCTGGATGAAATGCTTTTAGTCCAGTGCCTACATGTGACGCATGTGTGTCATTCTGAGAGTATTTGGTCCAGTTTGGATTGATTCGGCTCAATGAATGCAGGCCTTGATCTAGAAAAGCCATTTTATGCAAAGACAAACGACATTTCAGACACATGAGGATCATTTTTATCTTTTCACGTAAAAACAGTCGTTTGTGCTCGTCGACGTCGCGCTTAACTCAAAAGTGCCAGACTGCAGGTTTCCACCAGGACAGCCGTAATTAGCTTGTGTGTGTGCTGTTCAAGCCTAAGTGTGTGTATATGTGTGTGTTTTTGTGCATACGCAGCTCTGTTGTTTCATGTTGCACCAGAAAGCTTCTGATTATCAGCAGCTCAGCAGGAGACTGTGTGTAAATGGGTTTGACCTCCTGCTGCCGACCTTCTGCTCAAAGCTTTCGGGCTCTCACAGTCACGATGAGGGATTCCATCACTGGTTGGAAGAGTAAGCTGGGAGATACGCCGGAGCGCCGCTTCAATTATAGACATGAGTCCATAAATGAATTATGAGCTTCATTTGGCGTCCATATAGACGACTAATAGAATATGAGAATATGAGGCAATGACTCTTGAATTAAGAACAGTCTCTTATGTTCTTCTATACATGCACACACACGGGAATCGCTCTTTTGGCATGTAAATATAAATCTGTAGACCAGACGGCTGACGAAACATGAAATATATCCAAATGAAACACTGATCCAATGCAGCAGGATGAATCTGTGTTGAAATGAGCTCTTCAGTCATAAACAGCACATCCGACGTTCCCGCCAGAGGCTTTGTTATTTCATTTCATCATTTGCCAACAAATAATGTCCTTAATTCAAAACCAAGGATGTGTTTCACTTACTGTGTAATTACACTGTTTCCTGGGGCCACAGAGACGTGGCTTTGAGTTTCAGAGGCTGCATCAAAGGCTGCTGGTGCAGATACGAGTTGAGATTTTAAGACTGTCCACCTCCACAAGCTGCAGAGAAACTCCTCATCTGAAGTCTTCCTGCTTTCTTTTCATCGTGCTCATTCCAGCCTGACGGTTATCTGACGTGTCTGTCGATGTTTTACAGCCGTTCTTGAGTTGAAAGTGACATTAATGTAGTCATGTGGTGGTAAAACAGTACAAAGAGTGCGAACACACTCCTGCAGAGCAAGGCTTTGACTTTTCTGTTCAGAAACATCTCGTGTCATCGTCGTTGATTCGGTGCCATTTTCATTGTTCTGCCTGTGGTTTGAAGCACGAGCTGCAGGTGATGAGGGTTAATATCATTTGATATGTTTTAAAAGCATCCCCTCAAACTCACGTTGGCACTGACGAGATGGAAGAGTAGGACTGCTGCCAGCACAGCTCGAGGTGGAACAACTGCAGCTTGTACACTGTTTTTATCATCGGGGGGGCGGGGGGGGGGGGGGGGGGTCCTCAGTACTTCACAGATAACAATGTGGTCCATCCTCAGCTGCCAAGCGCGCCTTCAGGTCAAGTGCCTCCAGTAATTAATTTAGGAAAAAGTGCATATTAATTAACTTTCACTTTTACAACAAACAGAAACGCACAAAATGCTAAAAATCAAACAAACAGAAAACACACAACAATGATTTGGAGGAAGAACGATCTAGAAAGTCCTTGCAGCATGAGGACAGAAACAGCGTTACACACTGAGTGTAACGTACATATAAAGTACTGTAGTGGTACTAAATCAACCCTCTAACAGCTGATTCTCCTTCATGCATCCACTGCAGTGAAGTAAGGATACAGGACCATCTCTGACTGCTCCCTTACATGTTTGCTTTAGGGGGGGCTCAGAGTGAGGGACATTGGGTCCGTCTTCACTTCCAGACCCTGTCTTCTTTCTAATTCAGCTTTTTGCATGACAGAAGACTCAAAGTACCAATGTCTGTCCAGCATCTCAGGGACATTTTGTTGCCTCATCTTGCATAAAAAGGCTATTTATGGTTGATCTGATGCAGATACGTCTTGTAATATGGGAGCTGACTTTTTCTTTAACTGATTCTGCGTCTCTCTCGAGCTGACAGACTCCTCACATTAAAGGATGGAGTTTTGTGAGGAGCAGATCAAACGTGACGCCCTCCTCTCCTCCTGTTATTGTAGTTGTTATTGACTTTTCTTCCTAACAGCACTACAAGCTTTGCTGTGTTTATCTGAAGCCCTGAAATTTTGCTCTGAAAGCCAAGAAAGCGATGCCTTAAAACAAGAGCTTAGTGATGTTAAATCCGTGGGCGTTAATCCCGTCATTAGCCCAATTTCCCATAATGACGGTTCATCCCACAACCTCTGCTCATGTTGGCGTGCCTCCTGACATGAATTAATGGCTGTGTTTTGGACTGTGTCAGTGAGGCTGCACTCGTGTGTCTGATGAGTCGGAAAGCTTTGCTTCTTGCTGGATCATGCACTGAATCAGTGTTTTGCAGACTCCTGAGCAGGTCTGCGGTGCTGTTAACGTCCGCCTCGCTGCCTGTAACTCTCTAAAGAAGGCTTGGATGATTAAACTGTGGTGCGTTCAGGGAAGTGTATTTCTAATGGCCTATTTTGATGAACATTTGCATTTCAGAGTCTATTAAGTCTGACTGGTCTTGGAGAAATTAGGCCCACCTGACGTCTCTGTGCCCCCCCACACTGGTTTCTGTTCAGCAGGTCAGTGTTTTTGTGTTTTGTGCAGAAATCTCTGGAGTTTCATTACCGTTATCTCTCATTTGTGTTTTAATTAGTGAAGTAAAATCATTAGTCATCGTATATATTCTCTTATTCTATTTTCTTTGTGACAGTGACCTGGAAAACAGGCCCCAGTGAGAGAGGCCAGATGGAAGACAGATGTTCTGTGAGGATGAGGAGGCTGTATGTCCCGAGTGTTTATGCTCATGTGTTCAGGACTGAGAGACTCACAACACGTTCCGAACGCCGCTTTGTGGCAATTGGCCAGATTTAGAGGTGGAGGTTGGTGCGTGCGTGCCTCAGGGCTCCTTTCTTATTGGTCAAATGTCGGCTAACTTCAAATCAGAAGAAAGTTTTTTAACTGGATGACTATAAAAAGTGTATTCTGTGGAAACATTTGAGCCTGCTGCCTGTGACTGACTTTTCCTATAATGATTATTACTTACAACCACTGGCGGGCTTTATGTGATTTGTTTTTTGCTGCTTCTAAACCATTTCCATGACAGTGGACAGACATTAATAAATAAAGGGATGAATGAATTCATATACGTCCTCTCCTGCTGAAATGTATTAACTTTATAATAAACTGCTAATTTCCTGTTAGGCTCGCTGTTTTTCTTCACGTGGAACTGGTTCACTGAGCGCCTTCGTGAAATGAAGTCCTGAACAGGAGGTGAATATGAGATGTTTGTCTGGGGATCACAGTGGAGACTTCAGGAGCTGAGACGGCTGCTCGAGGGTCAGCCCACGCGGCTCATTATTTTTAATTAGTCGCACCTTTTCGGACTCGTTGCAGCCAGCTTCGCGCTCTCTGCCGCTGGTCTTCCAGCCAGCACATAGCCACAGCCCATCCAGGTGTGAAAGCAGAGACCTTCGTGTTTATAGACACTAAGCCGTAATTTAAAATGAAGTTCTTTGGTGCGTTGTGAATGTGTAATAATGAAGTGGAGCATAAAAACAGCCTGTAGTCTGGATTTTGTAATCGCTCTCATTTTGTCAGCGCAGGCCTCGAGGTGCCTGCTGTCCAAATGCCAGTTTGTTAAAGGTTTGCATGCCATTTATTTTTATAGCAAACATCGTGTTGTGTAAGTGTG